>NC_056728.1:220126069-220223569 GCF_019279795.1 Protopterus annectens
GATCTGCACTTTCCAACTGTCTGTTGCCAGCCTGGTTGAAATCAGGGCTGGACAATGGTCAAATGTGGCCCTAGGCAGGGGAATTGACCAGATCCTTCCACACCACAGCCATTCTGGTGACCCATTATTTGTCTGCCCCCCCCCCATGTACCGTAAATACTTCTCAAAACTGTCACCGTGCATTCTAATTTCTTCTTTACTTTTGAAATGAAGGTAGAGATATGGATTTAATTAAAAACTTTTAATTTAAATATTCTTTGTTGATCAGGTTAGTCCCACTAGGCTAGCAGCATCTTTTCAGGTGATATCCTTGCTGGTATTTATACTACTGGGGGAAATTTGACCAGGGCATTTGGGGAACTTCCTGCTACTCTTTTCAGTAGATCAGGTGGATACAAAAGATCTCACAGCACCTACCATTAATGCAGACAGATGGGGCCTACATTTAACATCTTATTCAAAGGAAGACACACTCAGGAGTGCAATCCCCCCACATTAGACTTCAGCACCAAAAGCAGTGGTTTCGCCATGTTCTTAAAAAAACACTTCATCTTCAAACTCGATTGACAAGACAATGACCTGGAACTCCTCCACATTCAAGTTACTATTACTAACTCAAGAAACAAATAAATGCGTGAGATAGCATAACAAAGGAAACAGTAACCAAAACAAATGTTATGTTGTTCTGCTTAAAACAACAAACCATATACCAAATATATAGTGAAACAAAATATTTAACAACTTTTTTATTTTTATAGTAACACAAAGCATTTAATAGTTGAGCACTTTTGTTCAAAAAATAAAAAATGTCAAGGACTTCATCAGAACAAAATCTGAGTAGTGCTCTGAAGCCTACCTCTCAACTGTCCAGATTTTTGCAGAATGCCCATATTTTTCCCTTACATTTTGGTCTGTTTCTCATAAAACTGTGGTTGTTTGGTAAATCATTGACAAATCTTTGAGGACTGAAGTCACAAAATAATAAAAAGAAGTTATATACTTACCATAGCATTCTATCTGTGTTGTCTATTTTCATTTCTCCTTGACTGATAGGCTCGAATCCGAGACATCATATCCAACTCAGCCACTATAAAAACACATGGCATCCTGAAACTCTCAAGCTTCTCCCTTACCCATAATGCACCATCCCCCATTACCCCAGATCTTGTTTGCAAGCTATAAAAGAAAGACATACACTTTTAACTTTATATATTAGATAAAGAGAGAGAGAGAGCAATTCAATGGAGCTGGTAATGTTTATAAGACATAACAAATTTGTTAGATCTGCTCGCTTTTCTAAAATAAACCTAAAAGGGATTGGGGGCTAGTGGGTGTGGAGACAAGGAGGAATGAAAAAGGACAATACAGATGGAATGTTGTGGTAAGTACGTAACAGCTTTATCTGATGTTGTCAATTTTCAATCCATCCTCGACTGATGGGACACAGTTCCCAGCTATACAGAACACTGGGTGGACTCAAGGAAGGATATTTTTGAGCACCAGTGACCCAAAAGATGCCCTATGTCTTGACACCAGATCCAACTTATAATGAGAGATGAAGGTATGAGGGGAAGCCCAAGTTACTGTTAAAATATCATCCATGGAAATTCTTGAGTGGAAAACTTGAGGGGGTAGCTACAGCTCGGGTTGAATGAGTACGTACCTTGTGTGGCAAAGTCAAACCCGATTTGTTGTAAATAAAGGAGATACAGTCAGTAAACCAATTAGATAAGGTGACTTTGGATATAGGTGAGCCCAATTTCAGATCAGCAAAGGATACAAACAATTGATCACTCGTTCTGATATCTTTTGTTCTGTGTATATAGAAAAAAGTAATTGTCTATGCACATCTAGGAAATGTAACAAGTATTCTCATTTGTTGGAATATATCAGGATGAAGACTGGTAGACTGATGTATTGATTCATGTTTGTGTGTGCGATACTACCTTGGGCAAAAAGTATGCACTGGTTTGTAAGGAAACTCTGTCCTTATGGAAAATGAGATAAGGACGTTTCACAGACAATGCTTGAATTTCTGAAATTCATCTAGCATAAGTGATGGCAACTAAGAATAAAATCTTCCAAGACAGAATTTTAAAGTCACAATCATGGGCAGACTTAAAGAGTGGAAGATTCAAGGACTGCAGTACCAAATTCAGATCTCATGGTGGCATGGGATCTTTAAAAGGTGGTTTGAGAAGAATTGTGCAGCGTAAAAAAGCTTTACATACCTTATGAGAGGTTAGTGAACAGCCATCAAAACCAATGTGGAAATTAGAAATTGCTGCCAACTGGACCTTCACTGTTGAAGAACTGGCCCCTTTGTTGAATACTAGCATCAAGAACTCCAATACATAACTGATTGGGGGCAAAAAAGGATCTAAATGCTCTTGAAGAGCCCAGTGTACAAATCTTTTCCACTTACTAGCATAAAGCTTCCTACTGGATAGCTTAAGGGAAGACAACAAGAAGTGATGAACGGGGAAGAGAGCATCAATTCTTTGGCTGTTATTGGAATTGGAGAAACCAAGCTGTCAGCCTGAGGCTCGGGAGGTCCACATGTGTCATGCCCATTGGATGAGACTGGAGATCTGGAGCTAGGTCCAGAATCCAGGGTTGATGAATTAAATGAAGCCACATGAAGGGAAACCAAATCTGTTGAGGGTGAAAGGGGCAATGAGAATGACCTTTGTCTTCAACCTGGCAGCTTTCTGCAGGAACTCTGGAATTAGGGGAATGGGGGATATCCATACAGTAATCCAGGGAGCCAATCGTGGAGAAGAGCATCCCTCAGTGACTCCCTCCATTGGGGACTTACGGCAAAACAGTTGCTGCACTTGCTATTTAGGGGAGATGCAAAGAGATCACAGCAAGGCTGGCCCCACTTGCAGAAAATTAGTTCCGCAACTTTCTCATTGAGGGACCATTCGTGAGGTAACAGAATGCACCTGCTCAGCTTGTCTGCTAGCATGCTGGACTTCCCCAGAATATGCATAATTCGTACTGGAGTGGACAAGGGTAGTTGGAGTATTGATAATGAGATGCTAACATCCACTGAAGAATCCTCTTGTGAAACTTGGCTAGTGGAACAAGTGTCATTGCTACCACCATTGATGCTAGGGAATGCACTACTAGGAGAGCTGAGGTTGTGGTACTGCAAAAGTTTGAACTCTGAAATGGGAAGGGAGGCTATTTTTCACCTTGTGTTGAGTAGCACTCTTATGAAGTCAAGAATTTGAGTTGGCTCTAGATTTGACTTTTCGAAATTTATGGTTATTCCTAAACTTGTACAAATGTGGATGATGTTTTCTCTTGTCCTAGGAAGCACACCTTGCAGTCTTGGTAGATGCAACATCTCAGATCTGATGAATCCTTAATTTTTGGAGACTTCAGATCCAAAGAAACAGTCCGATCTGACAAAAGACTTTTTGCTTTTCTCTGATCCGAGAGGGCCGGATCCAAGAGTCTAACTTTCTTTTTCTTAGATGGATCTAAGGAAACTGTACAATCTAAAGAAGGTGTTTTTGAAGTTTTTTTCTGAGGCCTTTAAAGAAACAGAAGAAGAGCTCCGAAAAGAGTGTGGTAACTTTTTAGAAGTTTCTCCAGCTCTGGCATCACCAAAAGAAGATGGTAAAAGCCCCTTTAATATCAATTTGTACTAGCATTCCACTAAAGCTCGGGGGTTGAATGCATAACAGATTGTGCAGCTCTCATGCAGGTGGAAGGGGCAAAGGCAATAAACACACAGAGTGTGCTACTCGGAGAGGGGAATCTTTTGACCGCAATTCCCACACTTTTTTAAAACCTGCACGGGCTTTCTCTTTGTTAGCTATGTTTATCAGAAAGGGAACAAACTACTGCACAGAAAAAAGTATAAGAAGAAGATATAAGAAGACATATAGACAGAAAATATATTTTTTAAACAGGAAGAGACAAAGAGAAAAGGGCTACCTACAATGATAGTAAGAACTATGATAAACATAGAAGGGTGAAGGGAGAGAAAAAAGGCAAGAAAGAGGTACTAGCAATAGTATCTAGAGTACACTAATACAAGTAAAAAGAGGAAGATTAAAGAAGATTACCACTGTAGTAAGAAAAAAAATCAAGTACTTATCTAGCCCCATAAATCGAGAGAGAGAAAACACTACATCTTTCACCTGATGGTGGTAAACGAGATCTGAGGTAATGGGGGATGGTGCATTGTGGGCAAGGGAGTTTTACATTGCCAAGAGCTTTAACAGTGGCCAAGTCGGATCTGACATCTCAGATCTAAACCAATCAGTCAAGGACGGAATAAAAGTTGACAATATCAGATCAGATATTTAAGTTCCAGACTTCATACCCTTAAGAAAATTCATGTGAAAACAAACCATGTTCATATCACCTTTCTAAATCTGTAAGAGCAATAATTAAAAATTGTCCCTACTTTGGGGCTTTTGTCCCACCATTATTTATGGCTTTGTCTAGATTTCTTGGTCTAAGAGGTTGAGAGGTATGCTCCAAAGCACATTTAAATAGACAAAGATATCACATGATCTACTAGCAACAATAAACAAATCGTACTGATACCTTGAATAGTCCATGTGTGGCATTAAATTAAAAAATATATATATTTATATATATAGAGAGAGAGAGAAAGTTGTCATATAAAATGTAACAAAAACTGGTAAAATATTGAAATACATTAATGCGATACTTACAAAACCAATTTTCCTAAAACAAAAATTGCCTCTATATTTTGTGTGTGTGTGTGTGTGTGTATGTGCGCGCATGCTCGCACATGTATATATGTAATATATAGGTTCATAGGTGTGTACTAGGCTAATGGCCCTGGAGCCTTTACAAGCCTAGCCCATAGGATTACCCTGGCATCATACCACCCGACCTGAGTTCCTAGTGTCTCTGTCAAGAAGAGCCACTGGAGTGATCCTCAGGGTTAATTGTCTATTTTCCATCCACTCATCAAGATTTCTCTTGAAGAGGGCCAGTGAGGTGCTCTGCTTGATATGTATGGGAAGTCTATTCTATAGCATGGGCAGTCTCTGAATTATGAACCTGTCCCTCCAGCATGTTCTGTTGATTTTGGTAATGAGGTTGAGGTCTCTGAAGCGTGTGGTGCAGAGGGATTGGGATTTCTTTAGATGCAGCATTTCTAACAGAGCTGGGTCAGACATGGCTTTTTACTCGATGATTGGCATAATGAGGGAAGTGTACAGGGAGACAATGACCTCTTTCTTCCTGGATGCAAGACCCTTAGTAATGAAATGTGCCACATAAAAGGACTTTCTGACCACAGTGGCAATGTGATGGTTAAAAGAGAGGCTGCTGCCAACCTGTGTTCCCAGATCTCTTATAATGTCTTCTGTGTTCAGTGGACTACCATTGATGTGGTAATTCATGGGAACCAAGTTTTTCCCAAAAGGGATGACGACACATTTTTTGGCACTGAGCTTAAGGCCATGGTTCTGACACCAGTCGCTGGTCTCAGCGAGGCCTTTCTGTAGGATGTCAACATCATTGGGGAGTTAATAATAGCTCCCAACTTGCAATCGTCTGCGAACTTTGTCAGCCAGAGTCCCTTTGTGTTGGCCTGGACATCAGAGAAGTAGATACCAAATAGGAGAGGACCCAGGACCGAACCCTGTGGAACTCCGCTCATGACTGGTCAGCAGTCTGACTTGGAGTCAGCTACATTCACACTGTGGGTTCTATCTGTGATCCAGTATGCAACCCACCTAATGATACAGGGGTTGATGCCTAGCTTAGTGAGTTTTTCTATGATTCCTGAGTGGGGAATGTTATCAAAGGGCTTGGCCAGATCAAGGTAGGCTGTATGAACCACCTTGCCTTCATCCACAGCTCTAGTGACTGACTCAAAGAAGTCGAACAAGTTGAGCAGGCATGATCTACCCTTCACAAAACCAAACTGTGTAGAATCCAGAGTTTGGAGATTCCCTATATCCTTGATTATTAGGTCCATGATGATGCATTCCATAGCTTTGCATATCAGACTCGTCAGGCTAATGAGGCGATATTTCCCAGGGTCTGTAGTCGCTCCACCTTTGTGGACTGGGATGACTGTAGCAGTGTGCCATTCGATAGGGACAAAGCCTGAGGTACGGACAATATAGGGGCTTACAATTTACCAGCACATAATTTTAACATGCCAATTACTGAAATGTATTAATTTATTCCTGATGGGATGACAACAATAAGTCTAATTTGCTACACTAGCTGTCAATATTCCATTCTCAGCTCCCATGCGCCACCTCTGGGATTTTTTTAAAGTTTTTATTTGATTTTAAATATTCCAACAATAATTCAACAATTTGCAACAAAATACACAAAACTATATACAAAAATCCATTATAAGAATTATATGCATAAAACTATTAGTACTTTTCAAATAGATCATTAAATTTCTGCCAGGCTATGTATTGATAAATTACATTTCTAGTTCTCATTTTTATGGTTGATAATAAGAAGTTATGTACCTACCTTAACGTTCCATGTTAGTTGTCTTCTTCTCTCCTTCTTTCTTGCTGGATGGGTTCGGAGCCGATCCTCGGCTCCGACTCGGCCAATACTAAAGCTCGAGAGCTAATTCCACCGGCTCGAGGCTCCCCTATATCCCACAATGCTAGGCGGTAACTACTCAGATCTCGTTTGATAGCTATACCAAGTAATCCTAGTCTCCATAGAATGGAGTTGGGAAACCCACCTCAAACAATCTGCGTAAAGGAAAGGCAGACCTCAGTAAAGATAGAAGAGGTGGGAGAACGTGTGGGAATGACAACTTTCAGAAGAAAAAACAAAAAGAATTCCGGTCGGTCTGTCCAGGCTTGGGGGAAGGAGGGTGGGACGCAAGAAAGAAGGCGAGAAGAAGACAACTAACATGGAACGTTATGGTAGGTACATAACTTCTTAATGTTATGTTGTCAATCTCGCCTTCATTCTTGCTGGATGGGACCGCGTCCCTAGCACCTTATCCCGGGTGGCCTATCGGAACAGACTCTTGAGAACAGTGGAACCGAATTTGGCACGGTTTCTGGAAACCATGTCCAATTTGTAATGTGAAATGAATGTATGAGGAGAAGCCCAGGTGGCTGCTGCACAAATTGAATCTATTGGCAACCTGTCCTGAAAAGCTACGGATGTAGCTAATGCCCTAGTTGAATGAGCTCTAGGTCTTGAGGGTAGTTTTTGATGTCTGATCTCATAGATGAAGGTAATTGTAGAGGTGAGCCATCTAGAAAGGGATACTTTAGTGACTGGGAGGCCCAATTTACCTTTCGCATATGACAGAAACAATTGATCAGATTTCCTGAATTGTTTAGTCCTGTCTAAGTAATATCTCAGTTGGCGATGAACATCCAAAAAATGTAGCTTTTGTTCCGACCTGTTTGAATAGTTAGGGAAAAAAACGGGGAGATCAATAATTTGGTTTAGGTTAATTTGAGAAGAAATTTTAGGCAAAAAGGATGGATTAGTATGGAGGGATACCATGTCTTTGTGAAAAACTAAGTAAGGAGGATGACTGCACAGAGCATGGAGTTCGGATACTCTTCTCGCTGAAGTTATAGCTACCAGAAAAAGTGTCTTCCAAGAAAGCAACTTCAGAGAACATGAAGCCGCCGGCTCGAAGGGGGGAAGAATTAAAGATGCCAGAACCAAGTTCAAATCCCATTGAGGCGGGGGGTCTTTGATTGAAGGTTTGAGAAGAAATACACCCCTTAAGAAGGCTTTACAGAGTTTGTGAGCCATGATGCTGGATTCTGAAACACCAACATGAAAATTTGATATGGCAGCCAATTGAACTCTAATGGTTGATGCAGAAGATCCTAAATGAAAGAGTTCTGCTAGAAAGTCTAAAATGGACTGGATAGGTGCAGTATGTTTTTCGATGATGCCCAAAAGGAAAAACGTTTCCATCTGCTACTATAAATCTTCTGGGTAGAAGATTTATGAGAGGCTATCAAGATATCTCGGACCGAGCGAGATATTGAGGGAAGCCTGGCTAAGGTTGGAATCGGAGAAACCACGCTGTGAGGTTTAGAGAAGACAGAGACTGGTGCAACTGACCCGATTGATGGGTGATCAGATCTGGTACTGGGTCCAGATGCCAGGGCTGCTCCAAAAGGTAACGATGAAGAAAGGGAAACCATATCTGTCGAGACCAGCAAGGGGCAATGAGGATCATTGTCACTCTCAAGGTGATGGCTTTCTCAATTAGTTGAGGTATCAGTGGAAAGGGGGGAAAGGCATACAGAAGTCCCCGGGGCCAATCGTGGACTAGAGCATCTCTGGTGGGATGGCCTGGTAACGGGAAGAGAGTGAAGAAGTCGTGACACTTGCTGTTTTGGGGAGTAGCAAAAAGATCGCAGCAAGGCTGGCCCCATCTTAGGAATACTTCTTCTAGAACTGACTTCTTTAGAGACCACTCGTGTGGCATGAGAATTACTCTGCTCAATTTGTCTGCAATAACGTTGGATTTCCCGGGAATATGCGTTGCTATCAGAAAACGCTGAGAAGAGATCGCCCATTGCCAAAGTATGAGTGCCTCTCGACATAAAGGGTATGATCTGGTTCCGCCTTGTTTGTTGATGTACCACACTACGGACATGTTGTCCGTTTGAATTGCAATAGTCCCAGTGGGAAGAGAGTCGTGAAGGGCTTGCAACGCTAAAAGCACTGCTCTGATCTCTAAGACATTTATGTGCAAGTGGCACTCGAAAGGTTGCCACGTGCCCTGGACTGTCCTGCCCTGATAATGCCCCCCCACCCGATCAGGGAGGCATCTGTTGTCAACGTGGCAACTGGGGGGGGGAGAGTGAAGGGTCTTCCTCGGAGAAGTTGAGGTGATGTGATCCACCAAGACAGTTGATTCTTGCATGCTTGAGTTACCAATATGGTATGGGACATCGGGAGCTGTTGAAAGGACCATTGAGTAAACAGCATCCATTGGAGGATCCTCATGTGAAAGCGAGCTAATGGAAGAAGGGGAATAGCTGCTGCCATGCCTTCAACACCAGTCTGGCTTTGACTTTGACACATTGTAAGAGAAGGGACACTTGGTTCCAAATGTCTGATACCCTCTGCTCTGTGAGTCTGGCTGAAAGATTCCGTGTATCTAAGGTGGCGCCTATAAAAATAATAGACTGACAAGGCGACAAGGCAGATTTTTCGAAATTTATCAAAATGCCTAGAGCTTGGCAAGATTGGATGGTGAAGTCCCTGGATAGAAGAAGCTGATGTCTGGTGGTGGCAGTAAGGAGCCAGTTGTCCAGATACGGAAACACCTGGAATCCTTGATGTCTCAAGTGAGCCGTGACCACTGCCATGCATTTGGTGAACACACGGGGGGCTGTAGTGAGACCAAAGGGCAGGGACCTGAATTGGTAGTGACTGGCTCCCAGCCTGAAGCGGAGATATCTCCTGGAGCGTCTGTTCATTTTGATGTGGTAGTACGCAGCCCGAAGTTCTATCGAGCGCATCCAATTGTCCTGACCCAAGAAGGGTAGAATGGACTGAAGCGTGACCATCCGGAATTTCGTTTTTTTGACAAACTTGTTTAAGTAGCTCAGATCCAGTATGGGTCTCCAGTCCCCTGTTTTTTTTGGTACCAAAAAGAATTTGGAGTAGATTCCGGATCCTTGCTGGTCTGCCGGGACTGACTGGATGACTCTTTTTGATAGCAGCTTTGAAATTTCTAATGCTGCTTGTTCCGTTAGACCGGGTGGAACATCTGGAAGGGATCTTTTTGGTTGGGTTGGAATGTGAATGAAGGGAATTTTGTAACCCTCGGATATGATCGACTGTACCCATTTGTCTTGAGTAAGGGAAAGCCAGGCTTTTGGGTACAGTGATAACCTTCCCCCGACTGCCTCCGAAGGTGGACAGCCGGGCAGCCCCTCAGGGGTGCTGGAAGGGTTTGTCAGAGAACATTTCTCTGCTACCCTGGTTTTATGGACCTCCTCTGCCTCTAGGGCGGCATCTATTATTATACTCCGCTGCCTCTAGAGGGGAATCGGCCTTGTGCGTCAGATGAGACTCCCTGGGATTGTTTGCGGAACCACATCTTTCCTCCCCTTTGACCTTTGGGATAGGGTCTAGAAGGGGTAGAAAAACAGACTCCTACAGCAGAGAGAGTCTTACCTTCTACCTCGCACCTGGTCAATGTATACTTCACCTGTGGACCAAACAAGGATGATCCATCAAAGGGAGAATTGGTGAAGGACGCCTTGAAAGGGTCCGCAAAGTTGCATAGCCGCATCCAGGCGTGACGTCGTAAGGCAATGCCTGTGCCTGCGGCTCTACTCGCCCCATCTGCTGCATACGAGACCAGCCGCATGGAGGAGTTAACGATGGAATTTAGGGTTGCCAACTGGGAGTTCATAGTGTCTTTGAACCCCTCAGCTGTAGGATCCTTCATCAGTTCACCCATATCCTTGAGTAAATCTCTTTGGAGACGAGTGAAGTGGCATAAGTAGTTCAGCGATCGCATTGAAAAGGTCGCTAACGAGAACATCCGCTTGCCGTACCTGTCCATGGTCCTAGATTCCTTATTAGGAGGATGGACAGGAACCGAAGGATCAGCTAACTCCTTCTTTGTGGCCGCAGCCACCACCACGGCATCAACAGGGACACCTTTGGATAAAAACTCTTTGTCTTTGGGGGTAGTAATAAATTTGGATGGTCTCCTCGGGGTGGGTTCCACTGAGTCAGGAGCCGTCCAAGCCTTCCTTGCCACCACTTCCATAAGTGGGTCAAAGGGAGGGGACACCCAGGAGGTAGAAGGGCGAGAACCAAATGCCTCAAGATACACTGACTCATCCTCCGAAGGATTAAGGGCTGGCCAGTTCCCCCTCTGTTTCAGGATCTCAAGGATGTCAGCAAAGGAGACATCCTCAGAGGGGGATTGAGGGGACCCTTCGGATTCTCTAAGTCAGTGTCAGAGGTGATAGACTCAGGGGAGTCAATGTGCTTCCTCTTGCACTGCCTCTTCCTTGGGGGATCTCCTGCAGGGTCAGGAGAGGCCTCGGAAGAGGAGGAAATTTCCAATGGGGAAACTTGAGGAGTTGGCTCTCTGCGGTCTGGGACAAGGGGGTGAGTAGAAATCACCGCAGGCACTGTAGATGGAGGGGCTGGAGGAGCTGACTGTGGGGCAGAACCTGGTTCTAGCACGCTCCGCATGACCTCGAAGGCACCCCTGTCAGGCAAGGCCCGAGGCCCTCGCTCCGAAGAGACAAGGACCTCCCCCGGCACTGACAGAGACGGCTCCGAAGCCGATGTCAGAGCCGAACTCACCAACGCCGAAGCCCCGAGAGGGAGAGCGGGGTCGGACAAGGGTCCGATGCCACTCGCCCCCTCAGAGCCGACGATGGAAGCCCGGCGCCGAGATCCCTCCAAAGAGGAGATTGGGGCATACGACGGAGCCGAAATGGAAGGTATCGGATCCGACGCACCGACAGTCATGGCTCCGACAAGCCTTGGCTCCGAACTCGAAGGAGTCGGAGGAGGAATGTATTGGGGAACGGGAATAGCCACTGACTGGTGAGTCGGGCTATGCAGCATTTGGGCCAGTGCCTAGGACTTGAGAAGTCTACTCACCACCCTTTGCAAATCATGGTCTGATAATCTGGAAGACCGAGAGGAATGAGTTCTGTGAATTCGTTCCAAAAGGAGAGGGGATCCTGGCGCCAAGTGCACGGATCCGATAGAGGGGGACCTGGACCTCTTTCTCGAATGTGGCTCCGATAAGGGTATTGGAGCCGACAAAGTCTTATCAGCCTCGGCTCCAGCCGGAGCCGAGGTAACAGTATGAGGCTTAGAAACATCGGCTCCAGCCGGAGCCGATGTCGAAGCCGGCTTAGACTTCTCAGCAGTCGACTCAGGAGCAGAAGCCGACTGCTTGGAAGATTTTGAAGGCTTCCCCGACACAGACTGAGTCGGGGGGCCTTCAGGCTTTAATAAGCCCTGCAAGATAAGTTTGTTCTTGCGTTCCTGCAGGACTCTAGGGCTAAACCCATGACAAAAAGCACAAGAGTCCTGCAGGTGCAAAGGCCCCAGGCAATACACACAAGAAGTGTGACCGTCTGTCAGAGACATTTTCTGACAGCACGAGTCACACCTCTTGAAGCCTGAGACCTTGTCTTTAGACATAGTGAAAAAAGAGAGGCTAACACACACAAACACAATCCAGACACTCTCTACAGAAAAAATATCAAAATAAATTATTAATGTTAATACAGAAACGCACACACATAAGCCCCTACAACACTAATCTAATAAAGGACTAGGGTGAGGGAAGGGCCGAAGGCCTAGAACAAGGGTAAAATAGAGTAAATTTGAACTAACCTGCCTGAGCCGGTAGAAAAGCGCACCTCGTCAGCTATAGCGGCAAATGAGATCTGGGTAGTTACCGCCTAGCATTGTGGGATATAGGGGAGCCTCGAGCCGGTGGAATTAGCTCTCGAGCTTTAGTATTGGCCGAGTCGGAGTCGAGGATCGGCTCCGAACCCATCCAGCAAGAATGAAGGTGAGATTGACAACTTAACATTTCATTTTTACAAAGGCTAGAAAGATATGGCTGTGGTGGTGCAGCAGTTGGCGTTGACGCCTCACAGCAAGAGGTTCTCCCATTCAATTCTCGGCTGGAACGCCTTCTGTGTGGAGTCTGCATGTCCTCCTTGCAATCGAGTGATGCTAAAGACATGCAGGTAGGTGCGAGCGTGAATGGGTGTGCCGTCTTTGAAGGTTGTGCGTCGGGCTGGCAACTTGGCACCATAAAAATCCACTGCCAATCATGAGCAGACCAGAGTTCTGCTGTGACGACCCCTAACCTAAAGCCAAAATACTTTTAAAGGCTAGAAAAGATAAATTCACTAGTAAAAGACTAGGTTTACATTTCCAGTTTTTAGTTATAACTTTCTCAGCAATAGCTAGGACAGATCAAAGAAGAGGTATTTGCGATACTGGAATAACATCTGGGATTGAGGCATTGAACAAAATCAAAGAATCTGCAATAGTACAATTAGCTGACCACAGTGCTTGGCAAAAGCTTATAAAATCAGTCCAGAAAGATGACACTATGTTGCATTTTATGATCATATGAACCCAATCTGCATAAAGGGCTTCATTGCATCTGCAGCATTTTATTTTTTCTGATTTATATATTAAAGAATTTTGTGGGGTGTTAAAAAAAATTCTGTGTAAAATTTTCCATGTATAAATCCTCCAGCATATAGAGGATGTTGATTTTCCTGCAGATTTTAAGGATAGTTTCTTACTTTTCTCAGAGAAAATTCTTCTTTATTTTTGTCAAGTAATTCCAGTATGACAATCCAGGGGGTACAAATTCAATTCTAATAATCTTACATATGATTGACAAGTATGACTTACTTTTAGATGGATTATTATTTATATTAGAAAAGAAGTCTAGGAGTTTTGGAATAGTGTTAGTTTGCATGTCTAATGGTATTTTAATTTGGTCCTCAATATATTCCTTACATGCTTGTCTATCTAACCAACTACTATTTACCAGACTGTATCTAGCAATCAGATGATCAGCTGAGTATATTTTATTCCTGTTTAGAAATTGATCCCAATAAATTAAACTACTGTTCTTTAAGTCAAACATTTTTTGTGTTAAAAGATATTAAGCATCCATTTGTGAAAGCTATAGGAAATAATATTATTATTAGATCTCTGATTAGATAATTCACATTTACAAATCTCTTGAATATTAATAGAACTTGATTTATGAAAGAGTAGAAAGTAAACATGTTTTTCATTTAATATATACTATTTTAACCCCCCAAAAAATATGTTTTGCTGTCCAAATTTGTGTAAGTTTCAATTATATATTTATTATTTATTAGTATATTTTCATGTATTGATTTCCAACAAGAAGCATAAGAGGAATTAAGCCACTGGAGTATTACTTTAATCATTACAGATTTAGAATATAAGTCAATATTGGGGAAAGAATGCCTCTTTCCTCTCAACTTTTGATGTGCCAGTTTAGGGAGATTCTTGCTTTTTTGGGGATACCATAAGAACTTTAGTAAAATAGAGTTTATTTTTTTTTAACTTTTTTAGAAGGGGAAGAATTAATGACTGACTAAAAAATAATATTTTTGGTAAGAATATCATTTTGATTAAAGTAAGTCTATCTTCAAATGTCTAAAATAAGTTATTCCAATCGTCTGCTAATTTGGATATTGTATCACTTAGGTTTTGGCAGTTAACTGAAATTTTTTTTTTATTATTAGTGTTAGTAGTGATTCCCAAGTATTTTAACTGTAAATTGCCCCAGACAAATTTATTTTTTATTATTAGTGTCAATAGTAATTCCTAAGTATTTTAACTGTAAATTGTCTCAGCCAAATCGCAAGGTTTGTATTTTATTGTGATTAAATTTCAAACCTGAAATCTTTTCAAAATTAACCACAGAGCTAACTATCTGATCCAACGAGAATTCAATATTACCACTAGTGAGCAGAATGTCATCGGCAAAAAGTTGAATTTTAGAAGAACATTTTTCATTTATTTTAAAACCTTTAATGTTTATGCTAGATCTTATATAGTTAGCAAATGGCTCTATAATAAGTGCACATTGCAAAGGGGATAAAGGACATCCCTGTTTGGCACATTTTAAATATCAAAGGGGCTAAAAGAAACTGAGTCATCATAAAGCTTTTAATTAACATTATGAAAACAGTGGAAAAGTTATATTTAATTAGTACTCTGAACAAGTATGACCAATTCACAGAGTCAGAAGTTTTATCCATATCTAAGCTTATTATGGATAACACCTTTTTATTTTTGCTTGCCATATCAAGCAAAGAAAAGAGTCTTATTATATTATCTTGAACTTTCCTATTAACTACAAATCCAGTCTGATCTTCATTTACTAAACCAAAGAGCATTTGATTTAATCTTTTTTCTAATATAGACATGAAAATCTTGTAGTCTACATTTAAAATTGATGTAGGTCGAAAAGAATAACACAAAGCAGGGTCCTTATCTGATTTTAAGATGGACATAATAAGAGAATATCTCCATGGTGGGAGCATTTTATACATTTTTTTAAATATTATCAGGTAAAAGTTTATATAGGTCAGGAAGTATCCCTTCCATACCTGGTGCTTTATTAGTTTTAAGATTTTTAATTTGGTCCTTTAATTCCTTAAAGAAATAAGACTTATCAATCTTGCTTTTCTGTTTTTTTGATTAAGTATGTTTTCTTTTAAAAAACTATCCAATAAGTTGCTGTTACTTAGGTTTGACTTTGCTTTATTAATTTCTTCATGACATTTGCTAAAACATTTCAATATATATTTCAGATCTGTAGCTTTAATAGTCCCATTCCCTTTTTATAAACAATCTCCTTGATATAGTTTTATTCATGTTTTTCGATCTAATAGCTAGTCTGTGAAGGTGATAGGGGTTTATTGACTACAGCTGTAATTTCAATTTTCCTAGATTAATGGAAATCTTATGACGCAAGATCCATTTTTGACTTACATTTTTCAACTGTGTGTTTGCAGCTTTATCATTGGGTTTAAGGTTTAATTTGAATTTATCAACTTCAGCTTGGAGATCATTTAACTCTTTATCCCATTCCTTTCTTTTACAAATATACCAATTCTTTACTTTACCATACAAGTAAGCTTTTAAAGTGACCCATAGTATGACACCAATGACCTCACCATTATTGTTAAATTCCATAAATTGATTTATCTCTTTTAATAACCACTCATTAAAACCTTTTATTTTAGTTATATGTGCTGGGAGTCATTGGGACGAAATTAAATTGTTTGGACTTAAAGTTAATTTAAATGTAATAGCATTATGGTCAGATAAGCAATATGAAACTATAATTAACTCCTCTATTTTGGAGTACAATGTATTGGATACCAATACTTTATCAATATTGGTTTGTCTGAGTCCCAAATCTAATAGAATAGTGAGTATATTTTAAAGAACCATCTAGTTTTAAATCTGATATATCTCTCATTGTACTAATACAATGGCTTAAATGTTTTGCTAATGAAGATGCTTGATTTGTTTAACATTTGTAGCGTCTTTGACAGAATGCAGTTAAAATTGCCAGCTATCAACATTTCTCCTTTAGAGTACAGTGTTATAATAGTTGAGTATTTATTAACTGTTTTAGAACCAATCACAGGAATCCAATAGGTATTTATAAGGGTATAGTATTTTTTATCAATTTTATTACCACCGATCCTAGCATACCAATCTTGTCAGAACAGGAATCCACTAGTTTAGGTAGACCTGACATTTTTCCAGAGAATAAGAACACCTCTTATTTTTGAACCAAACTAAGAGCTAATTAAAACTGAATAATCTTTTAACAACAATCTATTTAAATATTTTGCCAATAAATGGGTTTCCTGCAGAAAAAAAATGTCTGCTTTATGTAGAGTAAAATGAGAAGTTATGTACCTACCATAATGTTCCATGTTAGTTGTCTTCTCTCGCCTTCATTCTTGCTGGATGGGTTTGGAGCCGAACCTCGGCTCTGACTCGGCCACATACTAAAGCTCGAGAGCTAATTTTACCGGCTCAAGGCAACCCTATATCCCATGATGCTAGGCGATAACTACCCAGATCTCGTTTGCCGCTTTAGCCAGCGAGGTGCATTTTACCAGCTCTTGGTAAGTGTTGGGAATTATATATATTTAGTTACCTTCCTGCTTAGTTTTTCCATCCCCTTCTTCGTTTAGCTAATTTTTTCCCTTATCCCAAATTATTCTTCCTCCCCCCTAGGTTAGGCCTTAGGCCTGCTCCCTTTCCTGATAGGGATTCTGTGTTGTGTCTGTGGCATGTTTGTACACTGTATCCCTCCTTTTCCTTAGTTTTTGTGTAAAACACTTATTTAAACTATCCCTCTTTAAAGGGTTATTTAACCCACTAATATTTAATGAAAGGCATTTATATGCTGGCATACATTGGAACAATAGGTATAGAAACTACTATGAAATTATTTAGTGTATTAAGCATTACACTAACAAAGGAGCAACTTGTTAAAGACAAACACAATAAGGATGATGTGAAAAATTCAGAATTAAAAACATTTTTAACCTCCAACATGGAATAAAGTATTGCAGGTTTGATGTAAAGTTCATAAAAGCCGCTTACTAACAACACCATAACACAACCAATTGCATCGTTGCTACTACTCAGATGTACATAAACTGAAATTTTCTAAATAAATATTTTACACTTTTTAAAAAGATGTTAAATTACTAGAAAACAAACCAAAAAACTATTCAATAAGGTTAATATATAACATCTATCAAACAGAAGAACTTTAAATAACTATTCATTTATAATAATTAGCATTAATTATACATAATATTTACTTATGTATTAACTATCATATTGAAGATATGATCAGACCATTCTTAATACTTGAAATATTTACATGAATTAACAAACTCTGTGTTATGACGAAATAATGTCTTTTTAAGGTACATGTGCCTGTAATTTAAAAACAGAATAACATTCATGTCTTATTTGTACAACATTGTATAACAAAAGGATTACCTGTACTTATTACACTTTGTAAAAAGGTTGTGAACCAGTACATACAGTAACATTTTGCTAATGTAAATTACTTACATTTCCACCACATTGACGACAAAAACCTCATAACTAATTTTTATTATTTTATTTTATTTTACATTTGTTTGCTAACACTAGTCTGGCTTTTTACAGCATTTTTTTTTTTTCTTTGAAAAGAGGCAGAGATGTATAAAAACTATATACATTACATAAACAAATTCCCATCTAATTTCTCACACAGGCTAGAAGCTTGTGAAAATAGCCTGCATAGATTTTGGCTATTTATATTCATATTCATTATCTAACAAGGCTAAATTATAAAGTAGACTGCTAATGTCTGCATTTTATACAAAAATATAAGTTATCTTCATGAAACTGTATGTGTTTTCAGGTTGTTATTCCACAGTTTCCTATATAAAACACATACGTGATTCTTCTGACTAATAAAGTGGTGCTACAGCATTATCTAGTATGAACAAATGCTTCAACTAGGAATAATACTCATTACAAACTTCAGAATTACATTAAATCAGTGTATCAGCTACATAGGGAATAGCATAAACAGTAATAATGTTGAAAACATTTAACACAAATTTCCACTCAGCTATTAAGTACACATTTCTGTACTGTGTTTGAGGTTTAATAAGCACACCTCTATGTGTCTCACATCAAATATGTAACCTTTGTGCATTATTTCACTTGTTCCCCCTTCAATAATTAAGCAGATGTTCTAGGTGTATATAGCTAAAATAAGCCATTCAGAAGTCTAATGAATTACTATTATATTAAATTGCACTACTTACAGTTTGTCTTTAATACTGGGAAATATTATTTTAAAAGCTAAAGCATTTAAAAGTCCATTTTAGCAATCCTTTTCTGAGTTCTGTAATCTTCCTGCTTCTGAGGAGTTAAAGGTCACATTTCACTTCCTCTCTGACTCAGGAACTGTTTAGAAAGGATTCAGAGTAAAACAGAGATACACAGAAGCTTGAGGCAAGTTGAAAACATTCTCTAAACTCTTCTGAAGTAATTTGGTGGGAAAATAGACTGAAAAGAAAGTCTTTAAACACAGAAGGCTCTTGGACAGAGTCTACAAGTAACATTTTAACTGAAATACTTTTTAAACATGAAATAAGCAGGGGAAAGTTATACAACTTTAATAACATCACTAGAAAGAAAGAGGAACTAAAAACACATCAGTGCACATATTTTAATTATATCCCCCACTGCCAGTAAAACTATATGTAAATACTTTGTTAAATATTAAAAATTAAAACAGTAAAGAGTTGTAACATTCCCTTCTACAAACATGCATTTCCCAACAGTCAAACCAGCCCCCAAACCAGACTCATTCTATTAAAGTTACTCAGACAATTTTTGTTGAAAATGAAAGAGTGAGAGGACAGAAAAGAAAGGAAAAGGAATAAAAAATTAAAACTGTTTGAGTATACTTTCTTTTAGATTTATAATAGTTTAGTTAAAAAGAGCTTATTACTATATACTTTACTCCATCTAGCGGAAAAATGCAGTATTACAGTAACAGGGAAACTAATACTTGTAAACTGAAATTAACGTAAGGAAAAAAGAAAAGTATTATCTTTGGGTGATTTCATTTAAAAGATGTTTCAGAAACAGCCTATTTTAAGACAAATAAAATATAAATGACTATTGGGTAGTTATACTTGTCTCTGAGCCTTTTTTGTTCTCTTTACCTGTTCAGTAATTCCTAGTAGCCTGTCTTTTTAAAAATACACTCCAGTCCATATCATCAGTAGAATTAAGTAAATCATTTTTCTGGATGAGGGAAACTGCATTTTCTAAGGAATCAAATGTTTTTTTCCCCTCTGGCAAGAATAATCTTCAGGGTAGATTAGGTCAGTTGTTTTTTCCAACAAACATCTTTATTAAATTTTCACACATGACATAGGCAACCTTACATTTCTACAAATGTAAAACAAACAATATGACACTACTTTAGTTGAAAACAGTATACATTACAGACACCATTGAAACAACTGTAGTTGCAAACATTATACATCACTTATAATCTATCCAGTCATTGTCAGTTAAGCATTATATGGCTCATTCAATTTCGGCCTCTTTCCTGCTCTGCATATATTGTTCCTACAATTCCCATTTTTTCCTATGTAGTTTCCTCACTCCCTTTTCTAAAGATCCCTATTCCAGTTGTTTTATCTCTGTTACTATATTCATTACTTCTAGTAAAAGTGGTCTAGACTTTGATTTCCATTTTCTAGTAATTGCTTTTTTGGCAGCCACCAAGATTAAATGAGTTTTTATTCCAGCTTTCTTCAGTGATTTTAAGAGAGGAATACAAGCTTTTCTAAACCACCACAGAGGAACAGTCATTGTCAAATCTAATGAAAGAATCACCAAGGTGTATGGGTGAAGCAGACCAGGCTGTTTTCAAAACTAGATCCTTGCCTTGCCTAGAAATAAATTTGACTATTACAGATCTTGAATTTGAAGGTTTTTTTGCTTGGTGTTACCACAGTCAAAGATCTATGAGCCCTCTCTATGCCAAATGACAGGGCTTCAGGAAGGTCTAATGTTTTAGGGGTCCAAGTGGATAAGAATTTTGCCATGTTATCTCCTTCCACTTGCTTAGGGACTCACTAAATCCAGATGTTGTTCCTCCTTCTTCTATTCTCCACGTCATCATTTTTTCCCAAGAACTTGTTGTTTTGTTGAAGAATAAAATCAATGTTATGTTTTCCTTCTGTAAATCTGATGTCTGTGATAGTAACAGAATCCTTCATAGCAGATATCTAGAATTTCTGCTGTTTCACCGCTTCCTTAATTAATTCAATCTGCTTTGTACAATATTCTTTCATTTTGTCAACTTTGGAGTCCAGTTTATTTAGTTTTAAGGACTGGTCTTGTATGCTACAAAGAACAGAATGTATCTCTTTCTTTACTGAATTTTCTTATGAAACAATTTTAGAGTGGTTCATCTTCTTTTGGTAAATCTTTATCTTGAAGTTTTGACAGGAAAATATTTGAAATGTAAATGAAATTATTTTTTCCTCCAAAATGTCCCAAAAAGTTTCCAACATGATATTTCAGCTTATTTGAATGATTTTTTTTATGAAAATGGCAATTTAATCCTGTCAAAAATGTATAGGAGAAGCAGAGCAAAATTTCTGTGCTGTTAACTACTTGCCATCTTGGCCACACCCACCCACCTCTAGGATGTTTTGGTACTTCACCCAGAACTGTAAATACATTTTTTGTTTAAAAAGAAAACAGTTAAGTATATGTTTAAATAATGCATTAACCACCCCCTTCTCTTTTTGCCATATTATAATAATGCTCACATACACTACCCCTGGGTGTACTCTCAGTCTTGCCTACAGAAAATGACCCACAGGGCTTGCAGATAGCCTTATATATTAACTCCCGCGATTACAATTAGTGTTGTGCAAACTTTATAGCTTTGTTAAACTTTTTGACCAACACTTCCCCACCTTCACAGATATATTTATATTGGTTACATTTATAAGTGCCTGATCTTTTGTTGGGTATAGAATTTAATATATTCTGATATTCTGGTTTCTCCTTAAAGTTCTGGTTCCTTTTGTAAACAAAACATGGTGCTCTACCCATACTACTGCTTCAGTCATCTGAAAGGGAAAATTCTTTCCATTTCTTGCATATAATATTCTTAATAATATTTGTAGCCATCTTAAAGCTCAAGACCATAGCCTTTTCAACATCAACATATTCTCCTGAATTTGTTTTAATCTTTAGGCAAGCCTTATTCAAAATGAATGTAAATGGATAAGAGCTGGTAAAATACAAGGTAACTACTGGATAATGTAGGCTTCCTATAAATACTGGAAGCAAATCAACATTTTAAAATATTATTTCTGATAGGTACATCAAGACAATTAATATAGTCAGAGGAATAATGATTGGTGAACTTCAAAAACATTATAATGCTCCCTTATTATATCATAGCTAACTACAGGACTCATTATGTGTCCCCCTTGACCCATACATTTTACCTAACTAGTTTTGAGTACTTATGTATTAAGCCAAACACTATTTTCCTAGGAGACAACAACTCCTTCATAAACTGGGAGACTTGCACATCCTCAAACATGCATACCCAGTGATTTCTAGACTTAGTGCAAATGCTCTAGGCCAGTTAGGTCACACCCCAACCAGGGATGATAATCTCTTGTACTTAGTCCTCATCAATGTGGGGCAGCTTTGCTCCCCACCAACTGTAACTTCCTTCCTGGTCAAATCAGATCACAAGTCAATCACAGTCGCCATAAGACAGAAGCCTGAAGCATCTTCCAATACCTCAGTATTTGGAGATTATGTAAAGGTTAATCTACTAAAATTGAGTGATGACCTAAATTCAAAAGCCCTTTCCATCTTGATGACCCCACTTTTATGTGGAATCCTTTACTGCCAAATTCTATACACATGTAAATAGCTGCACAGATGCATCTGTTCCCCTCAGAAATAAATGCAATGCCAAATAAAAAAAAATAGATCCCAAATGGAGGAATCCAGATATAAACAGGCTCTATAAGAAAAGAAAAAAATCACTGCATGCAAACAATAAATCTAACTCTCAAGATTCCAAAAACGCTCTTATTAAAATAAACAAGGTGCTCTAGACCCTGATCAGATCAACCAAAGCCAAATTTGAAGTAAAAATAGCCACCCAGGTGAAGGATAAGCACAAAGCTTTCTTTAATGCTGTTAAAAATTTCAGAAACAATGCTCATCACTATGCAGAGCTAGTAGTCAGTGACATCACATATTTAGACCCAGAGGACATAGCCAATCTATTAGCAGACACATTTAGCTTATACTCCACCCCCTCACTTTATCTCCAATATTCTCAGCTCACACATCAATATCAGTCTCAAAACAGGTGTCATACTGGATGAATGCAAGACAGCTAGAGTCACTCATTTACACAAAGGTTGGGCTTCAGTGGATATAGGTAATTATAGACCCATAAGACTCACTAGTCTTAAATGTAAAGCTCTGGAAAAAAGATCATTATAGTATTAATAATTAAGGATAGAGCTAACCTACAGACTTTGGACCCATCCCAGTTTGTACTCATTAGGGGCAGGTCCTGTGTACTTAAGCTGGTTGACCTCTTTGAAAAAGTTACTGAAGCAATGGACAAGTGCAAAACAATGCACACTGTATGTAAAGACTTCACAAAGACATTCAATACCATCATACACTTTGGAATCACAGATAAAACTCTACCACTGACAATCCCTTCTTAACTTGGATAGCATATTGGCTCACAAACAGAACCCAGGAACACTTGTCACTAATGGTGTACCCAGAGCTTCAGTCCTTGGATGACAACTCTTTGGGATTAACTTGACCAACACTTCCCTACCTTTGCAGATATATTTAAATTGATTATGTCTGTGGTTGACCAAGCTTGCAGATGACTGTGAACTTGGTGCCATCATAAACTCCTCAGAGGACACCAAGATCCTCCAAGAGGGTTTGTCACAGGACTTCCATTTCCCAGTGTGAAAATGGACACTTTGCACAGAAAGCCACTGGACCTAAATGTCTGGGTAAATTTCAGTAACTGTCTAGTAAGTGCACTGCCTGGATGCAAAGAAAAAATAAATACAAAGAACCTGAAGGAAAATCACCTACAAAAGGTGATGAAAAAATACTGACTGGGAAAAGTACTGTAGCTGTTCAGCAAATAGCAATGCAAGCTTCACACATGACTTCCCATAACCTACAGGAAAGTATAAGGCAACTGCACATAGCCCTGACTAAAATAAATGAAACACTGATGGAGTATATCAATTAAAACAAAAAAGGCTGGAAAAATGGAAGAAGCTTTAAACAGATATTCAGATAAGGTGATAAAACAACTCAGAGGTCAAACAAAAGGCTGGCTGAATATGAGACTGAACAAGAAAAGATGTTTAAAAAATAATAGAATTAGAGGACAGAGCACATAGGGAAAACCCGAGATTTTTTGCTGCACCCAAGAAGCTGGAAGGAACAGACTGTATTAATTTTATGAAAGCACAAATAAGCAACTGGCTGGTATTCCACAACAAGAATTGTTAACTGAAAGGGCACATTGTGTGTAGGCTCCAAATATGAGAAAACAACCTAAACCTTTAATAGTAAAGATGCAATCTTACCAGCAGAAGGGGTTGATTCTGACAAAACTGTCAAATTACTAAATGTAGGAGACTGCAGAGTGTTTCTGGAGAACAACTACTCATTATACACCAGGCAGAAGAGAAGTAAGTTTATTCCATTACTCAGAGGATGTTGAGAAGCAGGCATGAGATTCAAACTGCTGTACCCACCTATCTTCAAATATTTTTCTTTGGAGGAACAAAATCATTTTTGATGAAGTATATGTTAAGGAAGAAATACAAAAATTTGTCCAACAAAAAGTGAGCTGTGAAAAAAAGGAGATTCTGCTTCTTGTTCTTCTGGTAACAAAGACCACAGAGAGACTGTACCAGTGAAACCTTTTCCAGTTTTTCAATGGACAATGTTTGAAAAAGGGGAAAAAATCACAAGAGTTGACTAGAAGAATCAAGAGCATTTTAGAAATGAAGCAGAGACAGGGTTTAGGAGATGGAGATGAACAGGAATAGAACAAGAATATCTGGAAATATTAGAATTTCTTGGACTTTAGAGTCTCCTACAAATTTAACAAAGCATACACTCTACTTTGTGTCATTAATGTTAGAAAAATACCTAGAAGAGGAGAAGAGGAAGAAGAAAGTTAACTGTAAATAAAACATTTTTTTAATAGTGCTATTTAAATAGTGTATGATTTTCTTTGCATGTTATAAAGTAATGTTTTTTTGAGTTATTCTGAAGTGCAATGGGGATACTAATATAAATCTGTTCTCCTGTTTTTTTTATTTTCCCTTCTTCCCTCTTTTTCCTTATTCAGTTTTAAGAAATGTAGGCACTACAATGTAAAATATAGTGTGCTTTTTATCATTCTTGCATAGGGGAATGACTGGGTTAAAGTCATTAGCTTAATGTAGTAAGATGTTTTATGAGAAAGCAAGTAAATGAAAAAGAATATTGAGTATTATAAGGTTTTGTTCCAGTAAACAGTTTTGTTCTGGTTTCCATGTCTGTATCAGACAATCTGATAAAGATAAATGGCTTGGAGAAAATGTTTTCTGAAAGCATTCAAGTGTTTTCACAACTGGGAGACAAGACAAAACCAGACAGCATTAAATAGAACCACAGACTATATTGTGTTCCTTAGCATGGATAACCCTTCTTTTAGGTCAGCTCAAGTCAGTGTGGCATTTAACAAAAAAGTTGTTATACATAAAGGGTGGGAATAATTTCTCAAGAATATGATGTTTTCTATAATATCTTTGAATGTTAATGATCTCACATATTAATACAAAAAAGAAAGAGTAGTGAACTATATTAAAAATGTAGAGTGCAAATAGCTATGCTACAGGGGACACACTTGGAAAGAACTGAACGTGTGAATGTGATGAAAGTTTTTTCAGGATGGTTATTCAACAGAATACCTGGGGCAAAGAAAGAGAGGAGTACTTATAGTAATTGCAAGAGGAACTCCAAAAGTAATAGAAGAGGATAAAAAGACAATAATTGTAGATTTTTAGTACTAAGGGGCTACTGGCAGTGGACGAGGACCACACTGGGTTGTATTTACATTCCACCAAAAACTGCTATAATGGAGCTTAAGAGTAGTCTGGGAGAAATAATCAACTTTCAGCAAGGAATATTACTTATAGGTGGGGGCTGGAATTTGATTTACATCCATGAAGATGTGTCTGGGTGGCTCAGAAGGGAAAATATAACAAAGGAGGGTAGATTTAAAAAAAATTTATGAAAATATTTGGCATGGAAGATGTGAATTCAGTACTAAGAATATGGGGTGAATTTTCATATTATTCCCCAAAATACAAAAAGTGGACTAGGATAGACAGAATTTACATTTCACAGAAAAATGTGCATGTAATTGAAGGTCTTGATATGCACCCAATAACTATTTCAGATCATGCACCAATAATTAAAATAAAAACACAGGGTAATGAAATAAAAATGAGACACTGGTGCTTTCCTACCTATCTGTTGAAAAGAGAGGAATTTAAGGAATGGATAGTTTAAATTATTCAGGATATATTATATAAGATAGAAGCTTCTCCTGAAAATATAGCTAGAGAGTGGGATAAAATTAAAGTGGAGTTTAAAAATAAGGTGGAAATGAAAGGGAGACATGGTTAAGAAGTAACAATAATTATTTAGATGGACTGACAAATGTTAAAGAATCTCACAGAACAAGAACAGCAGCAACTGCAGAATGCTAAACAGAACATAAGGTAATACCTTGATAATATGCATGAGTTTAGACAGACTGCTGTTAAGCAACTTTTGTTTGATAGTAACTCTAAAGCACAAAAACTTTTAGCACAATGACTCAGGCAACAGAAAGTAGAAAGGGCCGTCACTAAGCTTAGGGAGCCTATAACAAGGAAGATAACAAGGGATCCTGTAGAAATAGTAGAAATATTTTGGAAATTCTATTAAAGTCTGTATAAAGCAGAGAAATATGGAACTTAAGAAAAGGTACAAATACAAATATTTATGTAACAAATAAATATGCCACAGTTAGAGGTAGTGGAGGTTCAATTACTAACAGTTAGGATAGGAGGATATGAGATAAAATGGTTATGTATAACCAATCTTCCGGAAAGTCCCCAGAATAGATGGTATTCTTGTGGAAGTTTCGAAGTTAGGAGGGAAAAACTGATAAAGATCTGGAAGTTAAGAGAAGTACCAACATTGTGAAAGAGAGCGGTGGAAGCTGTAATACCTAAAGAGGGTAAAGATCCATCAGATTCAGCTTCATACAGGCCCAGTTCAATACTAAACCATGATTATAAGTGTTTATGTCTATAATGCCTAAAAGAATGGCCAAGTGATGCCAAAATTGATAGATATGGATCAATGTGGTTCTGCGGAGGGGAGGCAAACATTTGACAACATTAACAAAACACTGATGATCCACAGGGAAGCACACATAACTTTCA
This sequence comes from Protopterus annectens, assembly GCF_019279795.1. NCBI lineage: Eukaryota > Metazoa > Chordata > Ceratodontiformes > Protopteridae > Protopterus > Protopterus annectens. The sequence continues at coordinate 220,152,748 of NC_056728.1, forward strand.
GTCCAGATATTTTCCTCATATTTTTGGTCTTTTTCTCAAAAAAATGTGGTTCTCTGGCTTCAGACTTTCTTCTTCAGAAAATTCATGCTGATACAAAACCTGTTATTCTATCAACTTTCTAAGTTTGTTAAGAGCAGTATTTAAAATTTGTTTCTATTTTTGAGCCTTTGTCCCTCCACTATTTATGGTGATGTCCAGATTTCTTGCTCTGAGAAGTTGAAAGGTATGGAAACAGAATGTAAGAAAATACCACTGTTGTTTGTGGGTCTTGATGCAGAAAAAGCATTTGACAGAGTAATCCTGGACTTTATGAGCATAGCAATGGAAACATTTGCATTCCCTGATAAAATTACAAGGTTGATTAGGAGGATACATGAGTGATCGAAGGGGAAAATTAAAGTGGGTGCGGTCCTCTCTGATAATCTCTGCTTGAGCAGAGGAGCTAGGTAGGGGTATCCTCTCTCCTGTTCGTTATTTGCATTATATTTAGATCTACTGGCAAAGAAAATAAGGGACTCTAATTGGTATGGTAGTCAAGAAAAGCTGGCTCTATTTGCAGATGACATTATTTTAACAAACCCAGAAAGGGACATTACAGTGTTGTAGAACATGTTGAGACAGATTCAAACATTTTCAGGATACAAAATTAATGAAGCTAAAATAAAGGCAATAGTGGTAAATTATGTACCCACATACGAATTGGTTCAGTCATATCTATACTTATGGGGACATGATAAAATTAAGTATTTAGGAGTATGGATTAAACATGATTCTGGTGTGGCAGTTAAGGATACGTGGGAAGAGACTAAACAAAAAATAATAAAAAAACGGAGAAAATAGAAGCTCTGTTATATGGATATCGATAGAAAGATACAGGCAGTTAAATGTTTTAGTCCCTTTAGTCTTATACACGTCAGGCATATTTTTATCAACCAGAGGAGAAGTTGTGGATAGTAATTAATAAATAGCTGAATGATTTTATCTAGGAGGGGAAGATGGTAAGAGTCAAGTGGGATACACTTATTCTTCCAATAGAACAGGACGGATTGGGATTGCCTAATTTTAATGTGTATTTCAGAGCAATACAATTAAGGCTCCTACAAATAAAGGAAGCATAGAAATATAATTCAAAGTGGAAAGGGATGATGATGATGATGATGAAATGGGGGGAGGGGATCAAGAAACTAGGAGAGATTGGGATTTTGGATGCATACCTTTAAGGAGAATAATAATAATCATACAGAATATTACATTCATAAAGTACCAAAAAGTATTCTAAGAACTAAGCCAACATTGGAATGGAGAAAGGAGATTCTGCCTACAGGGATGACTACAATTAGGGATACAGACAATAGGCAAGAGGGACCTAGAATTTATTGGAGAAAACTGGCAAAGGAACCACGGTATTGGGAGCAAATAACAAGACAGGGAAAGGTAACAGAATGGGAAGATGCCAAGAATTTATTTGGACTGCAGGTTAGAGATTGCTTTCTCTAGCAAGGATTGATATCACAGTATACAAAAAGAGAAATAAGCAAGGGGATCCTAAATGAAGGACCAGCACTGGTAGACTTTTTAGTAGAATCTAGAACAAAAGTTACCATTAAGAAAGGAATAATTAGTACAACATATAAAAGATTGCAAGATAACTATAAGAATCCATCAGAGGAGGTAAGAAAGGATTGGGACTAGAGACTGGATAAGCAATTCACAAAGAAACAATGGGAGAATATATGTATGTCTCCCAAACATGCAACAAAGTCTAGAAGATTTAGTATCTTTGCTTGGAAGTGTTTACATATGTATTTTTATACTCCAAGTAGACTCCAAAGAATTTTTCCTCAAGTAGACAGCAAATGTTGGAGGTGTGATGGGTAAGAAAAAGAGGTAACTGGGAACATATTTTCTGGCAGTGTCATGGGTTGGCAGACTTTAAAGATTCCCTGCAAGAGTACTCTGTTGGATTTGCTGGGTCAGCAAATTGGTGTAACTAAGGAAATGATTTTTTGAGCTATAATACAGAATCAGAACTGCCTAGACATAGTAAGGCCTTCCTGAGTCTAATTATAATGGCTACCAAAAAAGCAATTACTAGAAAATGGAAATCTATAGAAAAGGGTAGGAGCAAATTACATAGGTAAAATGGGAAGTGTGGGATCAGTACATGCAGAGGGAGGTATGACGTTTAACAGAAGTCAGGAACGGAATGAGCTATATAACGGTTGACTGACTTCTTCTTCTTCTTCTTTCGGCTTTTCCCGGTTAGGGGTTGCCACAGCGGATCACCTTGTCCGCACATTGAATGGCAGTGGAGTTTTACGGTGTCGAGTTGCCAGCCCGGCGCCCAACCTTCCACAGAAGGCACACTCACACCTAGGGCCAATTTAGAGTGTCCAATCCACCTGCAGCATGTCTTTGGGATGTGGGAGGAAACCGGAGCACCCGGAGGAAACCCACGCGACCACAGGGAGGACATGCAGACTCCACACAGAAGGCACCCCAGCCGAGGATCGAACCGGAGAACCTCTTGCTGTGAGGCGTAACGGTTGACTGACAATGACTGGATATGTTATAAGTGATGTATAATGTTTGCAGCTACAGTTGTGTCAGCATAGTTTGTAATGTATAAGGTTTGCAAATGAGACTGTGTCAGTATGGTTTATTTTCATTTATATAAATGTAGGTAAAAAAACGAACACACAAACTAGTAGAAATCCAAGAAACAGGTTGCCAGCAACAAAGAACTCACTTTATTCTAGGATAAAATTTAGCGCTTTTGTCTGCAAATATCAGAGACTTCTTCAGAATAAACTAATAGTACAATAGCCCTTTTTATATATGAACCCCCCTAGTTTCATCATGTGACCAGTTAATTAATAAGACATAATTTTGTTAAAATAAAACCACTCACTTGTAAACCACACTCAAAAATTACACATGCATCACAAATTCACCTCATAATCAGTAGTACACATTTTTACAAACACAACTGCCATTATAACCAAAAGTCCTAAACACTAATTAAATACATACAACGTAGTACTTAATAACATAAACATGGATTTTAACCTAAGATCATTACTAACAGAAATGACATCATTGAGGCCCGGGAAATGAGAAGCTTGACACCTTAACTGCCATTTCATTTCTTTAAATTCCAAAAAGGTGTCAGCAGGCCCACCCCTTAGTCCCACATCCACGTGATCAGTAATGCTGAATTTAAAACTATGAAACTCATTCTCTCTAATTTCTAATGGTCTTACTGATATAAAATCCTTGGCAGAACTAACACTTTGCAATGTAAACCACTCCTTTTGTGCCACAGTGATATTTACATGTAAGCTGGACGTTAACCTCATGGTTCACCCTAAAACTGGAACCCTCCATTATAAATTTACCACTGCCCACAGTGCCCACATTTCAACATACGACTGACCACCCATTTAAGTATCGGTCTCTCAATAAAAGTTTTAAGGCACATGTCCTTCCTATAGACTACAGTGGGTCTCTCCCCCACCTTTTTGTAGTTTTCCTGATTAATGGCAAATATGTTACAATGTCTATTAACAACAGCTCTAATTGGCTCAAAATGTAAATTATATGTCAACATCAAAGCCTTGTTGTATGGGGTAGACTGACTCACCCCATTGTTCAAAGGTAGACTGCTTCTAGTTCCTAACAAAGGAATCAAAATTCCTTGTTTCCTTTTATTTCTAACTTCAAACTATGTTATTGACAAATTCATGAGGATATCCACTAGCCCCCAACATATCATTGAGCCTTTCGCATTCTGACTCAAATAATTTGTCACAACTGACCATCCATGCCAGTATTACATACTACCCCTTCACCAAAGATTTCTTCTGGTGCACCGGGTGCCAGCTGTCGAAATGTAGAAGGCTGTTGGAATAAGTGGGCTTCCTATATAATGTTGAAATAAATCTTCCCATTGTTCTATCCTTAGTAATCCTAACATCCAAAAAGTTAACTGTTTCTAAGTCAGAGTTCATAGTACACTCAAGGAAACCAGTAGATTTACTAAAAAAATCAAAAAATTCATCCAGGTTTTCTTTGGTGTTGTTCCAAAAATGATGATATCATCCAGGAATCTACCATACAGATTCCAATAAGCCGAACATTCCAAGGGAAATACTACTGTCTTCTCCCAGTACGCTAGTACAATATTGGCAAATATGGGGGCACAAGCCACTCCAATAGCTACCCCAGTTTTTTGCCTAAATAACTGCTGTTCAAAAAAAATAAGTTATGTACTCACCATAACATTCCATCTGAGTAGGTAAACTTCATTTGTCAGCAACCTATGGGTCTTCGGATCCATATCGGATCTGAGCCGGCAGTTTCCAACAGCATAGATCCGAGCTCCAAGCTCCTCCCCCTACCCATAATCCCCTGCCAACCCTACCTGACCTCAGATCGAGTTTGCCCACAGCTAGATAAGCATACAAACAATCACCTGCAAAACTAGCTACATACCCTTGCCATAAGGAAGGTAACATCTCGAACATCCGAAGGTCAGGGGGATGGAGGGGGGGGTCGGTTGCTGACAAATGAAGTTTACCTACTCAGATGGAACGTTATGGTGAGTACATAACTTCTTAATCTGAAGTAGTTAACTTCATTTGTGCATCAACCTATGGGACAGAGTCCCCAGCTACCTAAATCTTGGGTGGTCCTCAAGGAAGGATGTTCCGGAGCACTGCAGAGCCAAAGGATGCTCTCCCTCTGGAGACAATATCCAGCTTGTAGTGATTAAAGAAGGTATGAGATGAAGCCCATGTTGCTGCTGAGCAGATATTATCCAACGAGAGTCTAGAACGAAAGGCCGCCGAGGTAGAGATAGACCGGGTAGAGTGGGCATGAACACCTAGAGGTGCGGGCCGACCAGTACTTTAATATGCCAACAGAATACACTGAGAAATCCATCTGGACAGTGTGACTTTAGAAACAGCCTTTCCTAAGTTAAATTTGGCAAAGGAAATGAACAACTGATCTGATTGCCTATGACCAGCTGTTCTGTGTAAATAAAAGCACAATTGTCTGTGCACATCCAACGAATGTAACTTATATTCCCCTTTGTTCTGGTAGTTGGGAAAAAAATCTGGTAGGTTAATGGACTAATTAATATTCGATTCGGATGCAATTTTTGGAAGAAAGGAGGGATTGGTCCTGAGGTAGACTCTGTCTTTGTGGAAGGACAAATAAGGTGGTTTTGCACAAAGGGCTTGAATTTCGGAAACCCTTCGAGCTGAGGTGATAGCTACAAGAAAGGCAGTTTTCCATGATAAAAATTTTAGATCTACTGAAGCTGCAGGTTCAAAGGGGGGGGCTGTAAGTGCCTGCAATACCAAAGTTAAGCCACAAGGAGGGACTGCTTCCTTCACCGGGGGTCTGAGTAAGAAAGTACCCTTCAGAAAGGCCTTGCATAACTTAGAGGTGATCAACGGTCCAAGGTCACTTCCTACGTGGTAGTGAGAGATAGCCGCCAATTGAACCTTGACTGTAGAGGAGCTGGCACCCTGATCGAAGAGTCCTGATAGGAAATCTAACACCACAGGCAACGGAGCTGTGAAAGGATCTAGATCTCTGTGCTCCGCCCAAATAGAAAAATGTTTCCATTTGCTATCATAGACCTTTCTGGTGGATGGCTTATGCGCCACTACCAGAATAACTTTGACCTGGGAAGAGATACCGGGAGTCCTAGCTAACCTTGGAACTGGATCAACCAAGCCGTGAGCTTGAGGTTGTCCAGGTTCGGGGTCGGAAGATCCAATGGATGGGATATGAGATCCAGAATGGGATCCAGAATCCAGGGAGGATTCACTAGGTGAGACCAAAGATACGGGAACCAAGCCTGGTGAGGCCAGAATGAAGCAATGAGGATTATCTTGTTCTGCAACTGACTGGCTTTCTGTAGAAACTTCAACATCAGCGGAAGAGGAGGATACGCATAAAGGAGACCGGGGGGCCAAGCACACACCAGAGCGTCTCGTGGGGATTCCCCGGGTGGGGGAATTAGAGCGAAGTAGTCGTTTCATTTCGCATTTGAAGGAGAGGCGAAAAGATCACAACAAGGTTGACCCCAAGTGGAGAATATCTGCTTCGCTACTTCTGGGTTCAGAGACCACTCGTACGGCGAGAGGATGGTGCAACTCAACTTGTCTGCTAAAATGTTGGACCGTCCCAGAATGTGCGTCGCTATGAGAAAGCGGTTGGTGGAAATCTCCCATTCCCACACTCTCATGGCCTCTAGACAAAGGGGATAAGACCTGGTTCCTCCGTGTTTGTTGATGTACCAGACCACTGCCATGTTGTCCGTCTGGATTGCAATCGTTCCTACGGGAAGAAGGCTCTGTAGTGCTTGCAACGCCAAAAGCACCGCCCTCATCTCTAGGACATTGATATGCAGAGAGGTCTCCGTGCTGTTCCACGTGCCTTGGACTGTCCTGCCTGCACAATGCCCCCCCCACCCGAGGCGAGAGGCATCAGTGGTCACCGTGGTTAGGGGAGGGGACATAGAAAAGGGGTGCCCCTTCTGGAGGTCCAGGGATTGGAGCCACCATAAGAGGGCCTTCCTGCAAACCCTGCTGAGGGGAATAGGGTGGTACAGGGGGAATTGTAGAAAAGACCATTGAACTTGGAGAGTCCATTGCAGGACTCTCATGTTCAGAAGCGCCATCGGCAATAGGTTGATGGTGGCTGCCATCGAACCCAAAGCCATCAGGACCAATTCCGCCGGGGGTGCCTGGGGTAGGAGGATGGCCCGCACATGGAGTCTTAAAGTCCGCACTCTGTCTGGAGTTAAGAGGGCTAGACGCCTATTTGTGTCCAACCTGGTTCTGATGAAATCTATGGTTTGAGTTGGAGAAAGGGAAGATTTCTCTATGCTGATAGTGATCCCCAGCCGGGTCGCTAGGTGAAGAAAGGAGTTTCTGGCTGCACAGAGTAGATGCCTTGTGGGGGCGGTCAGGAGCCAGTCGTCCAGGTATGGGAAAACCTGAATGCCCTGCAGTCGCAGGTGGGCCGCTATCACCGACAGAACTTTGGTGAACACCCTGGGGGCTGTGGTGAAACCAAAGGAAAGGGCCCCAAATTGGTAATGGCTGGCTCCTAGTCAGAAGCGGAGAAACCTCCTGGATCGTCTGTCAATCAAAATGTGGTAGTACGCAAATTTGAGGTCTATAGAGCACATCTAGTCATTCTCCCACAGGAGGGGAAGAATGGATTGAAGCGTGACCATCCGGAACTTTTCCTTGATTACTGACAGGTTCAAGAGGGATAGGTCGAGGATCGGTCTGAAGTTCCCCATCTTTTTTGGCACCAAGAAGAACCTGGAGTAAAAGCCTGATCCGTACTGGTCTGGGGGGATGTGCTGGATGGCTCTTTTTTCTAGCAGCTGCGGCCTCCCTCTGCTCGGGTGGGACGTCGGGGAGGTGTCTGGGATTGCGAGGGAAATGAGAGAATGGGATCTGGTAACCTCTGGGTATGATGCGAAGCACCCAGCGGTCAGTCGTGATGGAATCCCAAGCTGCTAGGTGCCTCGAGAAGCGCCCCCCGACTGCCTCCAGAGTGGAGCAGTCGGGTAACCCTTCAGAGCTGTTGCGTGGGCTGGTCAGAGAACGGTTCTCTGGACCCAAAGTTCTTCTGGCCCCCTCTGCCTCTAGGGCGGCGACACCCTGTCCTCCTCTGCCATGGAAGGACTGGGGGTCCGGAGCGAAACGGGGCTGTTGCGACTTCCGGAACCACATCTTCTTCTGTCCCTTTTGGTTCTTGGAAAAGGACCTCTGGGGAGCAGAGAAGCGGACTCCGACAGCAGACGTCTTCCCGTCCTTCTCGCTCTGGACCAAGGTATCGTGTACGGTTTTGCCAAAGAGAGCAGAACCATCGAAAGGGGCATTAGTGAAAGACGCCTTAAAGGGTTCCGCAAAATCACAGTGGCAGAGCCAGGCCTGTCGCCTCATAACGACGCCTGCTCCGCTAGCTCTAGCGGCCCCTTCCGCGGTGTGGGACAGTAGCCGCATAGAGGTGTTCAAAATAGACCTAAGAGTGGCCATTCGAGAAGAGTACAACTGTTTGTCCTCAGCCGAAATGGACTCCGGGGGCGACGCGGCATACTCTTTTATAAGTCTTGCTGCAGTCGTATGACATGTGCCATGTAGTTCAGTGACCTCACTGAGAAGGTAGCTGAACTAAAAACCCACTTCCCTAAGCGATCCATCGACTGAGACTCCTTGTCTGGAGGATGGACCGAGGGACTCTCCTGGGCTAATTCCCTTTTAGTGGCCACCGCCACCAACATGGCATCTACAGGGGTTCCCTTACTCCAGTGTGATCTGTCGAAGGGTGGACTAAGTATTTTATCAGGTCTTTTTGGGACTGGCTCCACAGTGTCCGGCTCCTTCCATGCCCTGGTAGTGATCAGATCTACCAGGGGGTCAGCTGGAGGGGGCACCCAAGAGGTAGACGGGCCTGCTTCAAATGCCTCCAGGAACACAGATTCGTCCGAGGTAGGCTTTGGGGCAGACCATCCCCCCTTAATCCTGAGCATCTCCATGATGTCTCCAAATGAGACGTCCTCGGGGGGGGGGGTGATCTTGGGGAACCTTCCCTTCCTCCAAATCTGTGTCCTCGGTCAAAGACTCAGGGGAGTCCAAGTGCCTCCTCTTGCACTTTTGAGGAACTTCCTCAGGGGACTGTCCGAGGAGACCTCACCAGCAACATCATGTTCCAACGGAACAACCTGGGACGTCGGAGCAGGCTGTCCCTGGGACTGGCTGACAGAAATCGGACCCATCTGAGATGGAGTGCAGGGTGGAGCCGTAGCCAAGGCCAGGGGTCTGGAATCCCTCGATAGGACCCTCTCCACTACGTCGAATGCCAAAGGAGAGTCGCTCTCTCTGGGATCCGAGAGCAGACCCTCCCTCGGATCCGACGGGCGGATCGGGGCCGGAGCCGACGCGGTCGGATCCAAAGGTCCAGTATGCTCCAACCTGGGCGGAGCCGAAGGCACACCGAAACCCTCGAATCCAAAGCTCAGCTCTCGGCTCCGAGAGTTCAGATCCGAAGAAAAGGGACCTGACAGACTCGAGGGCATTGTCGGTGCCGAAGTACCCGATACTGTTGGCGCCGACGCCCCCCCCGGCACCGACGCTACCTGGCTTCGAAGACTCCGAACCTGGGAAGCGGGTCGGAGAAGGAGGAATCAGGGCAAAAAACGGGGTCGAGCTCCCCCCCCAGAGGGGGGGTGAGGCAGGAGCACTCCCATCTGCAGCTGGGCCTGGAGGAATCTTCTCATCATCCGGTCCAAGTCTGCGTTCGTCAGGCTTCAGGTGGATCTGGATAAGGCCACCGAGGCGGGACGAGAGTGCTGCCTCGATGACCTCGACGGGGGCCGGGCCTCCTCCTCCTCCGGTCCCAGTGAAAAACAAGGACACCGGAGCCAAGGGGGGAAGGCTCGGAAGTCCTGGAGGGAGAAGACCGCTTAGCCGGCGGGGCCGATAAAGAGGCCTCGACCCACCGCTTGTGGTGCTTCTCCTTCCGCTTCTCTTTCCTGGACTCCCTATCCTCCTGGCCCGAAGTGGGAGGTTGAGTCCCGGCCAAGGGAAGGGAGGCAGGAGTGGCAGTAGCCGCAGCCGCGGCAGGAGCCACTGTGGGACCGGAGGCCGAAGCTGAGTCCGGGGGCAGCAGTCCCACCAGAACCAGCTTAGTCCTCCGGTCCTTAAGTGCCCTGGGGTTGAACGCCGCACATATGGAGCAACCTGAAGACAGGTGTCCAACCCCAAGGCACAACACGCACCGAGTGTGGCCATCCGCCGGGGATAGCTTATGGCCACACTCGGTACACTTGGAGAAAACAGCTTTTGGGGCCTCCGACATACTGAAAGAAAACACACACGCTAAGCCCCAACACACAGCACACTCCCTAACGCACTAACGAGGGTGGGGAAGGAAAACTATCAAGAAGATTAACAGACTGGTTAAAAACTAATGAGGAACCTGTACACAACACACGCACACTAAAAATTACAGTAAAAAGGAGAGAAAACCAGTAAAATTTTCTCACAAAAAACACTAAAGCCTGGAACTCAGTGATCGAGCTGCTGAATGAAACCGCGGCAAACTAGAACTGGGGTCAGGTAGAGTTGGCAGGGGATTATGGGTAGGGGAGGAGCTTGGAGCTCGGATCTATGCTGTTGGAAACTGCCGGCTCGGATCCGATATGGATCCGAAGACCCATAGGTTGATGCACAAATGAAGTTAACTACTTCAGATTGTAGTTGTTTTCCAAAATACTTTCCATCAAAGATCTAAGAGTTAAGGAACGCATTTGGTTGATGTCAGAAAATTGACTCAAAAAACAAAAAAACAATCAAGACCTGTTTCGTGAGGAATCACCGAAAACAGGTCCTTGATGTCTATGGTTACAAAAATCAAGTTTCGTCATAAAAGTCATTGGTCACCATGGATAAAAAATCCCAGGAATGTTTTAAAATAAAAGGTTGCTTCTGAACCAATTCCCTCACATCAAAATCAACATATTTTGCTAATGGAAAAATTTTTGATGCCTTAGCTTCAACTATCGGACGTAATGGGCGATTGTCAATATTTTTATGAATCTTTGGAATACCGAATATGGTGGGGGTCCTTGGGTATGAAACAGATAAAAAGTGATGTTCCCTTTCATCTATTTGCCTGTTGGTTAGCAGATCAAGTAGCAACATGTCAATTCACCTGTAAGCTACATTCACCTGGTTAACAGACACTTCTTCATAAGTCTCTGAATAACTCCAAAAACAAATGGTTCTGCCACCAATTCCACTTAAAAACACTTGAAACTTTAAAACTTTAATTAAAATATACAATGATAAAATATAAAATAAACACACCGGCTCATAAACTGGATAAGTGCTTTCGGTATAGTACCTTTTTCAAATCTTAAATGTTTGCCAGTGAAATTTCCTCTTAAATACCTTCATTTCCTAGTGTTCACTCACTTAGATGCATTTAGTAACCATAGCAGAATACACACCCTTTTAATTATATAATTTTGAGTGCTGAAGAGCTTTCCCTTTTAGTGCAGGTTTTAAAGGAACAAATGCCTTCAGACCTGATGACTGATCTGATTGCAAATTCATTATCCACTTCTTCTCTTCAATTTCTGTTTGGTTTACTAAATCCCCACCTCTTGGTGTTTCATGAAGCCTAGTTAGTGCCATGAACTTGAAAGAATGACTGTCATGCATATAAAGTGCATTGCTGGTAACTTTTTTCTTATGTCAGATAAGTGCTTTAGGATATGTTCCTTGAGCATTTGATTACTTTTCCCTATGTAGTATGCCTTGCAATGACTGCCGGTTGCCACATAGATAATGTTCTTACTCCAACAGTTTGCAAATCCTTCAAACTTATAGTTCCTCTTTGTCAGGGGATGTGTAAAAGTACTTGAGATGCTTATATGAGAGCATGCCTTGCAACTTCCACATCTGAATGCACCAGCTCTCCTGTTCATCTGAAAACTCCTGTCTTCAGAAATAGCTTCAGTTTCTGTTTATTACATAATAGTCTTTTTAAGTTTTTCCTTTTCTTAAAAGAAAAGCTGGGTTGATCTCCAACAATTTCTCTAACTATATATCAACTGGCATCTCAGATTGGACTTTACCTCCTTTTGCTTCATTTTAACTGTTTCACCTTGGTCAGAAAAATAGTGTCTTCCCCTCTGAGAGCATAGTTCCAAGGTAGTTGCTTCATTGGTCTGTGTCTCTTGACTTTGTATCCTTTCTTATTAAAGTCATTGGTAAGTTTAATGTCCTCCCTATAATCTTCATCCCTCGTTCTGAGCTTGGACACTCAAGTTAGTTGGTTAGTCACTATGTTGTCAAGAACATGCCTGGGATGCATGCTAGTATTGTGTAGTAAATGATTGCGCCATACAGGTTTCCTATACATTCTAGTATTGATACTTCCTGTGTCATCTAACATTAACTTAACATCCAAGAATCCCATCTCTGTACTAGAAGATGTCACTTCAAACTTCAAAAATGAAGTTGTGTTGGTCAAAAACTGTACAAAATGTTCCAAGGAGGTTAAATCGCCATCCCATAAGAGAAAGACATCATCCACAAATCGATTATAGAAAACTATGTTTCTGTTCCATTTGTTATTAATATCCACTTTCCATAGCTCTTCCCATCTTGCCAGGACCAGATTGGCATAACTATTTGCACATGGAGTTCCCACCGCTACCCCCGTCTTCTGCCAGTAGCAAGTACTACCATACAGAAACACATTGTTATATAAGACCAATTCCAAGAGACTACATAATAAATGGATGTCATTGGTTGCTTTGTGCTTCACACCAAAGTCTCTGATCGCTTCGATCCCCAAATCATTGGGTATGGACGTGAACAAACTGTTCACATCCATAGTTACCAATAATAAATTCTTACAAGTATTCATCTGTTGCAGTTTCTTGTAAAGTCTATTTAAGAACTCCGCTGAGTCCTTGATCACTGCAGGTGCATGAGGTAGCAATTTCTTTAACTCCCCTTCTATAAAAATAGAAAGGGGCTCAGTTATCCATCCTTTTCCTGAAACGACTGGTCACATCACAGGGTCATGTAGATTCTTATACACCTTAGGTATTCCATTGATGCTAGGTATAGTAGGATGACATACTTTAAAAAAATCAAACAGCTCTTTGCTTATCGATCTGTTCATCAGCTTGTCATAAAGCATGTATTGTACACTATGTATAATGGTGTTCAATTCTCTTTTATCAATCCTCCTGTAGGTGGCTATGTCAGCTAGCATCTCCTTCATCTTGGTATCATAGAACGACATATCCATAACTATAACTGCCCCTCCTTTGTCAGCTTTTTTAATCATGATGTCCTTCATATTCTGTAGTTCAGATAGTGCTCTCTTCTCATTTAGAGTTAAGTTGTGGAAATGTTTACTTCCCTTTTGCTGTCTATATTCAGCCACTTCATTTTCACATAATCGCACAAAGGCATCTACAGCCGGATGACATACAGGGACAAACATACTTGGTTTCCTATATCCAATTATAATTTGAGATTCCTCATTGTTTATATTGCCAAAGAGATGTCTTAGAGTCACATTTCTCCCAAAATATTTTAGATCTAGGATAAATTCACTCACTGGTCTCTGAATAAAGCAAAGTTGACATCTTGTTGACGTAATCATCAGTATTCATTACCACAAGGCCCCCACCCTTATCTGGTTTCATGACCCTCACCCTTGGATTACTTCTGATAGTCATAAGCAATGTTTCGTCATCCTTGCTAAGATTACAAAAAAAAAGAAGTTATGTACTCACCATAACATTCCATGTTTGTAGTCCAGTACCTACACCTACAGTCTTGTTGGTTTGGAGCCGAAACTTGGCTCCAACTTGGCCTTATACTAAAGCTTTGGAGCTTCTACTGGCTCGAGGCTGAGTCCTATCCCATGGTGCTTAGCGGCTGTTCCCCAGATCTCATTTGAGGGAGAAAGGTTCCAATGATACATTCAATATCCAAAGAATAATATCTGAAAACATATTATCATAAAATTAGCAAGAAATGGCAAGTAGGGAATCAAACCTTATCTGGCAATTTCTGAGAAATTTCCTCTAGATCCTCCAGGAGGGGGATGGCTGGGAGGGACGCAAGACTGAAGGTGAGATACTGGACAACAAACATGGAACATTATGGTGAGTATATAACATCTTTATGTTATGTTGTCCGATCTTGCCTTCATTCTTGCTGGTTGGGACAGAGTCCCCAGCACCTTCTTTTTGGGTGGCTCAATGGAATAAACTCTTCAGGACAGTGGAACCAAAGGATGCCCTGTTCCGGGAGGCCACATCAACTTTGTAATGAGTAATAAAGATATGAGGGTTAACCCATGTAGCAGCAGCACAAATTGAATTTAATGGAAGTTTGGACTGAAAGGCAATGGAGGTAGATACCGTTACAGTTGAATGCCCTTTGATTTTACCTGGTGGTTCTTTATTGTGGGAATCACAGACATATGTGACGGTCTCAGTAAGCCATTTGGACAAGGTAACTTTTGAGATTGCCAAACCTTTTTTATTTTCTGAACAGGAGGCAAACAATTGGTCTGACTTTCTGAATTCTTTGGTCCTATGCAAGTAAAAACACAACTGTCTATGCACATCCAGTTGGTTGAGTTTATACTCTGCCTTGTTGCCATAGTTAGGAAAAAACACTGGTAGTTCTACAATGTGGTTTAAATTCGCTTGAGAACAAACTTTCGGTAAGAAGGAAGGATTTGTTCTGAGGGAAACTCTATCTTTGTGGAAGATCAAATAAGGTGGACGGATAGACAAGGCTTGCAACTCTGATACTCTCCTGGCTGACGTAATTGCTGTCAGGAAGAGTGTTTTCCAAGATAAAAATTTAAATGAACAAGATGATGCTGGTTCGAAAGGAGGCAGGATCAAAGATGATAATACTAGACTGAGGTCCCAAGGAGGAGGAGGTTCTCTGAAGGGTGGTCTTAACAGAAATGTACCCTTGAGGAAAGCTTTGCACAGTCTATGGGACATTAGACTAGATCCCGATTCTCCCACATGATAATTAGAAATAGCAGCTAATTGAACTCAAATAGTGGCTGCTGCTGATTGAACTCAGATAGTGGCTGCTGCTGCTCCTTGATTAAAGGTTTCTGTTAAAAATTCCAGAATTGCAGGTATAGATGCTGTAAAGGGATCTATGTTTTTTGTTAGCCCAATAAGAAAACCTCTTCCATTTGCTTGCATAGAGTTTCCTAGTCGTCTGCTTGTGTGAGTAGACTAGAAGGTGATGAACTGCAGGGGACAATTCCGGAAGCCTGGCTAAGATCAGAAGTGGAGCAGCCAAGCTGCCAGTTTGAGGGTGTGGAGGGCAGGATGGAGTGTTCCTGACTGATGTGTCAGAAGATCCGGCACTGGGTCCAGGATCCATGGGTTCTCCTGAAAGTAGGGCTAAAGAAAGGGGAACCAAATCTGATGAGGCCAGTATGGTGCAATGAGAATTAACCTGCGACTCAACAACTTTGCTTTCTGGATAACCTTTGGAATCAAGGGAAAGGGGGGAAAGGCATAAAGAAGTCCCAGGGGCCAATCGTGAACCAGTGCATCCCTCGGTGACTCTCCCGGAGGGGAGATTAGGGCAAAGTAGTTGCTGCATTTGGTATTGAAGGGAGTAGCAAAAAGGTCACAGCAAGGCTGGCCCCATTTGCGAAAAATTTGATTCGCAACTTCCTGATTGAGGGACCACTCATGAGGCATGAAAATCGCTCTGCTTAGCCTGTCTGCTATAACGCTGGATTTCCCTGGGATGCATTGAGAAGATATCGCCCAATGCTAAACTCTCTGGGCCTCTCGACATAGGGGGTAGGATCTGGTTCCCCCCTGTTTGTTGATGTACCATACCACCAATATATTGTCTGTCTGAATTGCAATAGTCCCCGTGGGAAGAGAGTCCTGAAATGCTTGCAACACTAGAAGCACTGCCCTAATCTCTAGAACATTGACATGCAAATGGTACTTGTGATCTTTCCAAACCCCTTGGACCGTCTGTCCCAGATAATGTCCCCCCACCCTATCTGGGACGCGTCTGTGGTTACTGTAGCGATAGGTTGGGGAAGTACAAACGGTCTGCCTATTGTTACCTGAGTGGACTGAACCCATCAAAGTAGGTCCTTCTTGCAGGAGTGTGTTATGAGGATCTCGTGAGACATGGGTAACTCCTGCATGGACCATTGGGTGAAGAGTAGCCACTGCAATATTCACATGTGAAGTTGGGCCATGGGAAGTAGTGTTATCGTCGCTGCCATAGAGCCTAGGACTTTGAGGACAAATCTTGCCTGTACTCTGTTCTCATTGAGTAAGATAATCACTTGACTGCGTAATGTGTGGATCCTTTCTTGAGGTAGTTTTGCCAACATGTCATTTATATTTAAATCTACACCAGTGAATGTAATACACTGTGATGGCAACAAGGCAGATTTTTATCCATTTATAGTAATGCCTAGCTTTCAGAAGGGATGGATGGTGTAGTCTCTTGCTTTGATTATTAGCTGCTTGGTGGTGGCGGTTAGGAGCCGGTTGTCTTAAGTATGGAAACACATGGAATCCCTGATGTCTCAGATGAGCCGTGACTACTGCCATGCATTTGGTAAACACCCTGGGGACTGTGGTGAGTCCAAAGGGCAGAGCTCTGAACTGATAATGACTGGCTCCTAGCCTGAATCGTAGAAATCTTCTTGCGCACCTGTCCATCTTTATGTAGTAGTATGCGTCCTGAAGATCTAACGAGCACATCCAATTGTCTTTTCCCAGAAACAGGAGTATAGACTGCAGTGTTACCATCCACAACTTTGACTTTTACACCGACTCTTTTAGTCTGCTGAGATCCAATATGGGTCTCCAGTCCCCTGTCTTTTTTAGAACTAAAAAGAACCTTGAGTAAATTCCGGATCCTAGTTGGTCTGCAAAGACTTCTTGGATGACTCTTTTTTTCTAGCAACGTTCAGATTTCTAGTGTTGCTTGATCCCTTCGACTGGGTGGAATGTCTGGGATAAACTCTGGCGGATGAGGTGGACATTGAAAGGGAATGTTGTATCCTCTGGATATAATGGACTGTACCCATTTGTCTTGAGTCAAATTCAACCAGGCTTCTGGGTACAGCGATAGTCTCCCCCCGACTGCCTCCAGAGGTGGAAAGGCGGGCCTCCTTTCAGGAGTGCTGGAAGGGCCTACCAGAGAACGTATCTCTGTCGCCCTGGTTATGCGGACCCCCCTCTGCCGCATGTACGGTGTCTTCCGTTATTTCCCTCTCTGCCCCTGGGGGAAGGATCACCACAAGTGTCAGATAAGGTTCCCTTGGACTTATGGAAACACATTTTTCTGCTCTTTTGACCTTTACGATAAGGTCTGGTAGGGGGTGGAAAAACGGACTCCAATGGCAGACAGAGTCTTACCATCTTGTTGGTTCCTGGTGAGAGTTTCTTTCACTTTCGGCCCGAACAATGACGAGCCATCAAAGGGAGTGTCAATAAAGGAAGACTGGAAGGGTTTAGCAAACTCACAAAGATGCATCCAGGAATGTCTATGAAGAGCTATTCCTGTGCCTGCTGTACTGCTCGCTCCATCGGCTGCATAAGATATGAGGTGCATGGAGAAGTTGGATATGGAGGTTAAGGTTGCAAGCTGGGAATTAACCTTATCAGATAAGTCCTGGGCTGTAGCACCTTACAGGGTATCTCCTAGCTCTTTTAGGAGATCCATCTGAAGTCACGTGAAATGCGACAAATAATTCAGCAACAGCAAGGTAAAGGCCACTGAGGAGAACATATGCTTCCCGTATCTGTCCATCGTACAAGAATCCTTGTTCGGTGGATGGACAGATACAGAAGTTTCAGCTAACTCCTTTGTGGCTGCTGCCACCACCATTGCATCTACAGGAACCCCTTTTGTTAAATACTGCCTATCTTCCGGGACCTTAATGAATTTATTAGGCCTCCGCGGAACGGGGTCCACTGAGTCCGGACAGTCCCACATCTTTCGACTTACAAAACCCAGGAGTGGGTCAAAGGGTGGAGATACCCAAGAGGTGAGAGTCAAATGCCTCTGGGTATACTGACTCATCTTCAGAAGGGGAAACGGACTTCTAGCCACCCCTCTGCTTAAGGATCTCCAGGATGTCTGAAAAGGAGACATCCTCAGAGGGTGACTGTAGAGACCCTTCTGAATCCTCCAATTCTGTATCAGAAGTGACAGACTCAGGGGATTCTATGTGCTTCCTCTTACACTGTCTCTTCCAAGGGACCTCCTCATGGGGATGCTCTGGGGAGGTATCGGAAGAGGAGGATCCACCCATTGTGGCTTCCTGGGGCACTGGCTCTCTACTCTGTGGGTGATGGAGGGGTAATGAAGAGGTGGACACTGGTCCCTTAGGGGGAAGAGAGGCTGGAGCCAAAAGTGGAGCAGACTCAGTGGAGAGCACACTCCACATCACCTTGAAGGCACCATGGTCCTGGGCCGAAAGAGACTCCGGCCCAGAGGCTGGGAGATGTCCACGACACCAAGGAGGGTGGCTCTGAGGCAGATGTGAGAGCCAAACTCACCTGAGCCAAGGCGCCGAGTGGGAGAGCCGGTTCTGACAAGGGTCCGACTCGACTCTTCCCCCCGGAGCCGACCAGGGAGTGTCGGGCCCCCAGGTCCCTTGATGGACGAAAGCATCGATGAAACCGGAGCAGACGTCAGAGCCGAGATATCAGTAGTGATTACTGGCTCCGGTGGTTCCAGCACAAGGACTTCCATACTCTCTGGCTCCAAACTCGTTCGAGTTGGTGGAGGAATCGGAGTAGTTGGGGGTACAGTTGTCGGCTCCACGATCCAATGGGCTGGGCTCGAGACAATTTCTGCTAGGGCCCGGGTCCGAAGCAACCTCTTCACTACATGCTCCAAGTCATCATCTGATAGCCTGGAGGAACTAGAGGAATGACTGGAAGACTTTTGGCTACCTGCCACTGACTGTAGTAAAAGAGATACCGGCACTGAGCGAACAGGCTCCAAGGATGGTAACCAAATGCTTTTCCGGCTCCGCAACGGTTCCGATAAAACAGATGGAACCGAGGGAGAACCATGTTTTTCGGGCCCAACAACATTCGGAGCTAAGGAAGTATCAAGTTTGGTGCTGCTTGTCGGCTCAGACACCGGAGCCGATGAAGCATTCTTTTTAGTCGTATCCGATTTTTTTTGTCTGACTTCCTCTGTCCACGTTCAATAAGCCTCTTAATATAAGCTTATTCCTCCTCTCTTGCAAGACCCTGGCGCTAAAACTATGGCAGATGGAGTAGGAATCTTGGAGATGGAGTGGTCCCAGACAATACACACAACTAGTGTGTCCGAGAGTAATGGACATTTTTTGAGTGCAGGAATCGCACTTTTTAAATCCTGCTTTTGTGTTCCTTAGCTGGTTCCTAAGACATGACTAGCTATAAGGAAAAAAACACTCTCTATATATGTTAGAAAAAACATATATTTTTATGGAAAGAGAAAGATAGCAAAAAACAGGAAAATATGAAATATATATATATATATATATATATATATATATATATATATATATATATTTTATATATATATAAAAACAGAGGAGGAAAGGGAGGAGGAGAAGTCTCTAAGTTAAATTACTATCTCCTCCACCACAGGAGACGCCTCTAACTTAAACAGTGACTCCTAAGAGGGGAAAGAAGGAAGAGAAGAGACAAGAATCCTCTAACTTAAATGGATTCTTGAGGAGACAACAAGGCCCAAAGAAAAAAACGGCTGCAAAGATAAAAATACAAGGTTAGAGAGTGAAAAAATAGCACAAGGCTATTACGATACAACTAGTAAGTAATAGTAGATGATAATTAGGAGGTAACTAGTATAAAGATATAAAATATAAAATTTTACAAGCCTGAGCCAGTGAAGACAATCCCGAAGCTTCAAGCGGCAAACGAGATCTGGGGAACAGCCACTAAGCACCATGGTATAGGACTCAGCCTCGAGCCAGTAGAAGCTCTCAAGCTTTAGTATAAGGCCAAGTCGGAGCCGAGTTTCGGCTCCGAACCAGCAAGAATGAAGGCTAGATCAGACAACATAACATCAATTATTCTGGGACCTAAAAAGTTTTCTAATATCCAACTCACATAAATTCTCAAACAACTGAATCACCGGTTGTAGTGGTGGGTTAAAGGTACTGGGTTTTCTGCATACATTATCTAAATGAACCTCTCCTTGATCATTTACCTGAAACAGTAAATTGAAATTAATCTTCCTAGTAAACAACTTTAACTGAAGCAACATCTCATCCAGTCTACCAGTTTTGTAAATTTATTATTTATAATTAAATTATTAATTTATATAAATGTAAGATTGCCTATGTAATATGTGATAATTTAATAAAGATGTTTCTTGTTTAAAAAAAAGAGGGCCTGTCACAAACAAATAGCTGGTGTCAAAACCATGGACAAAATCTAAATGCTAAAAAGTGTATAGTAGTACTGTTCAGCAAGCACAACTCCCCTTGTTACTATCACAGTGATAACAATCCCCCCCTCGAAAATAGATCCTGTACTTAAGGATCTGGGAACTTGTTTTAAGAATTAACTATCTTTTGATCACCACTTATCCACAGTTTAAGGAATTCCTTTTTTATTGCATGGCTTATTATTAAAGGTATTGTGTCCAGATCCAGGGATGTAATTGTTCCACTATACTCAGCACTCATTAGACCAATCCTTGAGTGTAATACTTCTTTCAGTTTGTACCTGTCCAAACACTTGTCCCAACTAAAATGACAATGTTTTCACATTTGCCTTGCATATAGAGCTTCAACAGACCCTATTCTGGCAGACCTAATACACATTTGCAAGTCCAATGGTGTCATAAATACCAGCTCAAGTGATGTCTATCTCTTTTGCAAAATGAATAGCACACGTTGGAGGAAAAGGTATCACACAGGATACCACTTTTATGGAATTGCCTTCCAGTCCACATAAAGCAAAGTACTTCTGTTGCTCTACTCAAATGCAGTTTGGAAAAATGGAAAGGTAACCACAAATTCACCCCTGACTTAGCACCCTTGTCCCTCATGGATAGGGGAAACATGTAATGCCCCTACATATCCTTATTTGGTCTGTCGCTGGGTTGTTCATATGCAGAACACGGTGGCAGCTGGCATCTTCAAAGTGGGGGTGAGGGGTGGGAGGGACTTGCAGGAAGGTATTGAATGGATTGGGCCAAACACAGAAGGGCAGGGCTGTATTACAGCAGGTCAATAACCATTACTGATGATCAAACAGATGTGGTCATTCACTTTCATCCACAGGCTGCTTCAATAGAAACCCATTCATTAGAGCCTGTTTATTTACTGTATATACCTTAGATGTCTAGCTGCCATCAACACTCCATGGATCCCCCTGTTACCCACTAGTCTCCACAGAACTCTTGCACTTCTCTCCTTGTTTTCACTCATCCTGGAGCCCCACACTCCAGAAAAATTACTACTTCCTTGCTTTTTCATACTTCGTCTCACTTGCTATCTCCTCCCCCACCATACTTTTAACACTCTCTAACTGACTAAACTCCACTGCAACTTCAAATCTGGAGGAAGTAACTAAATTAAGATGAGTATCCGTCAGGACCCCAAAAGTCAAAAAGTTGGAGATGCACTAAGGTACATCTTAGACACTTTAGATTTTTTTTTTCCTTTTTTTTTTTTTCAATGATGATGGCCTGAACAAAAAAATCACGAGGAAGGAAATATACTCAGTCTTTCTGTGAATACTGCCTGCCTTCCTACTCCTTCAAAAAGATAGTTATTTTCTGTGTACCACTCTCATATTATAGGATTATAGGAAGTTACAAGCCTATCGGCCCTGAGGCCCTTACAAGCCTAGCCAACAATTTAGTCCATGTTCTGACAAGTCAGCACCCGATACCGATGACCAAACAGATGTTGTCATTCACTTTCAAAATCAAATACATTGGGATGAAAAGTGAAAGAACAGATGGCCAGAGGCATATAGTGTACTGCAGAGAGTCTGGGATAAGAAACCAAAGTACTTGGGTAAAATTCACAAAGAGAAAAGGACTTCACATAGACGGAATGAACAGCCAGAAACTCAACAGGAGAACCAAGCACTGTTATATGGCAACACTATTAATTGCAACACTTTGTGAATTATCAGTTGCTATCACACACACACACACGCACACACGCACACACACACACACACACACACACACACACACACACACACACACACACACACACACACATCTGGCCCAAATAACCACAGACAGCTACTTCTTGACTGCAATGCTAATGTTTGACTGTCAGCGTAAGTGAAAAAAAATATGTACATTACTTCTGCAAAGCCAGAAGAGAAGTCCTGCATCCAACAATTAAACCCAACTTTGAATATACCTCAGAAATCAAATGTAATAAAATAAAATAGCAGCAATTAGACAAAGTGATTTACTTAACACCACCCCCATACACAGATGTGACCATCAATTACTTACACATGGATTCTTTAAGCAGTTTAACCATGTATGCACAAGCAGTAAATGACACCATTTTCCTGTCGATTCCTTCATTAGATTGTCCATGTGTGCACACGCATTTCAATGACACCAAAATTAAATATTTCCTCCAGTAATCTCTTCAGTAGTATATCCATGTATGCAGAAACACTGGACTGACACCAAAATTAATAATTTCCCCCAACGATCCATTCAATAGATTGTCCATGTCTGCACAAGCACCAAAATTAAACATTTTCCCCAACAACCCCTTCAGGAGTTTGTACATGTCCGCAGAAGCACTGTATTAGCATCAAAATTAATAATCCCCCCAGTGATCTCTTCAGTAGTTTGTTCATGTGTGCTCTCTCTCTCACACACACACGCATGCACATGCATGCACACGCACACACACACATACACTTTACGTACTTACCTTTTTCCCACATCTCAGTAGAAGCATACATATTTCCAGAAATAAATACTTTAAAATAAATTTAAAAAAAAATTATTTTCCAGGACTCATGCATCCTCTTCCATGATAATTACTTCCTTTTTCTTGGCTCAGGCTGCCTCAGTCACCTGAGGCAGCCTGAGCCAATAGGAAGGACACCCTGCTGCATCATGCAGCAGTTCAGTGAATTGCTCATTAAGCAACTTGCCGAATGCTGACAGGCCAATCAAACTTAATCGATGATCAGGAAGCCTAATGCTGTACTGTTTTCAAAACAGCCTGGTAATTTAAGAAGGTCATTTTTTTTGTTTTGGATGTCCTCAGAACTCCATGTGTTTGTGGAGTTCTGAGGACCTGAAATACAAAAGAAAGTCAACTACTATCTTTAATTTAAAAATAATTGTTGACTTTCTGAGTTAGCACATCCCCCCCCCCTTTTTTTTTTAGCTGAGGGCAGCAGCACAGCAGCTCAGTATCACGAGCCACCCCTGGCAGAATATAAGGGCTAAATAATATGGTGGGAGGTCATGTCTGTTAAATTTGGTCAACTTCTTTGAGACAGTCACCAAAGCCATGGACGAGGGGAAGACGGTACACACCATCTACATTGACCTGGCTAAAGCCTTCAACACTATTCCCCACTTGGGCACAATAGATAAACTTTCTCAACTAGGCATCAATCTGTATGTTACCAGATGGGTAGCAAATTGGCTCACTGATAGAACCCACCTAGTCAAAATATGAGAAGCCACCTCAAGCAGTAGACCTGTAACGATTAGCATACCCCAGGGTTTGGTCTTGGGGCCCTGTTATTTGGGTATTACTTTTCTGTGGTGCAGGCCAAAACCAGTGGGCTATGCTGGCCATGTTTACAAATGACTGGAAGCTGGGTGCTGTCATCAATTCCCCTAGTGATGTGGACATTCTACAAGAGGGTCTCATCCAAACAAATGACTGGTGCCAGAAACATGGCCTGAATCTGAATACCAAAAAATGCACATTATCCCTTTTGGGGAGTGTAACGTTCCCACAAATTATCACATTAATAACAACGTCCTAAGCATGCAATCAGTTGTGAGGGATTTGGGCACCCAGGTTGATAGCAACCTGACTTTTGACCACCGTGTTACTTCCATTGTACAGAAAGCTTTCTACATGGCCCACATCATAATTAAGGATATCTTATCCAGGGACAAGAACGTCATAATATCCCTATATTCTTCCCTTAAAAGGCCCATTATTGAGTACAATGCCCTGTTCGGCATGTACTTTGCAAAGCACATGCAGCAGCTGGAGAGACCACAAAGGTTCCTCACCAAGAGAATCCAGGGCCTCAAAAATCTACCATATACAGATAGGTTAAAATCCCTATCACTCTACTCAATTTCATACAGACTCCTCAGAGGTGACCTCTGTCTGGCATACAAAGTGATCTCGGACCCCGCTGTGATGAGACTGCTGCATATACGCAAGTCAAGCTCCACTCGAGTAACCCGCACACGCGGCCTCAACCTGGTCTGTCACATCAATAGGACTTGTTGGCAGGAGAGATTTGTGTCCCAGAGACTCCCCCATCTGTGGAATAGACTCCCTCTCCACATCAAGCAGAGTACCTCTTTACCCCTTTTTAAGTGCAACCTGGATAACTGGATGGGAAACAGAAAATATACCCCTGGGATTCTACCTATGTCCCTGGTGGACAGAGGCATGGGGTGCTGACTTGTCTAAACATGGGCTAAACTCTTGGCTAGGTTTATAAGGGCCTCAGGGCCAGTAGCCTAGTAACTTCCTACGAGCCTATGAATGTAAAGGTAGGCGTCTTATGATACTCACAGACCAGTAGCCTACTAAGTACCTATGAAGAAAGGCAAGTATTGTTTGGAAAAGTCTGATGTACCAATATAATCAAAAAGGAAGGAAGGAAATACTGGATAAACTGCTGGAGAAGAGTACTTCCGCTAAGTATTTGAACTTCCCTGGTGGGCTAAAGAATACACACTTGCTTTCACTAAACAAATGTTTTTTGAGAAGATTTTTAAAAGTACTTATGTTCCCAGCATTTCTGACATGTGAGGAAAGTTTGATCCAGGTAGCTAGGACAATTTTTCTGAAAATTATTTTAGTTGTTGCTACAGTAAAGGGGAGGTATATAGACAAGAGTCCTATCTTGGCTTCTTTAGAGAGTATGTAATGTTTCTGAAATGTAATTTTTTTTTTATTTTTAATTTTTAAAAATGTAAATTATCTTTGAGTATAGTGCAATAGTTGTCATTTAAAGTCTGAACGCTAATGTGTTTAAGAAGAGTGTAACACTAAGGATTATGGGAAGCCATTTACTGTTATGTAAGATAGTACAGCAGTGTTCACATTGTGGACTTAAATGTGCAAACCGTAGTATTTTATTTTTGTGGAAAAGGAAGACTGATTCCTGGTAGGACACATTCCAGTCCAAGAAGTAATATGTTGATGGCTATATATTGGGTTGCATAGCTTCTTTGGTGAATAGGTGGGGCATTTTAGTTGTGTACTTTCTGAGTCTCTAATTCTATATGGGAGTGGAAGGAAAAGACATTTCTCAAGTATTATCCTAAAGCACTGTACGGAAAGGTTATGACTTAACGGATCAACCAGACATAGTGACTCAGAATGGCTTAGTCTGTATGTCGACCCAAAAACCATAACTGTTGATTTTTGTGTGTTTAGAGTCTGCCTATTATTATGCAGTTCTTTCCAGAGGTCAGCAAGATAATTTTGTGTGAAGATATTTAACTGGATGGAAGATTTCCCTCAGTAATGACAATACTATTGATATACAATATGTATTTAAGACTTTGTACATTCCCTGGGTAAATTGTTAAAGAACAGTGAGAATATTAGGGGTTCTAGGAAAGTTCCCTGGAGGACATCTTCCTAGGGAATGCTTCCTAGGGGTCCCTGGGAGATTAGATTGGAACATAGGGAAACTTATTGGCAAATCCTATTAGAAGCAAATAAAACACCTGGCTTGAACGATTTTATATCTATTGCACCATTGTTAAAATTGAAAGCTGCTAAGTTGTGAATTTGTTTGGAACAAATGGTTTTATGAATATGTATTTAGTGGTTTGCAGTATTAATTTCATTTCATACACCAAGAACAAACATATTTTAGCACATTATATACTTTTTATGTACATTTATGTTTCTATATACATATATATTTTATATATATTCTATACAGTAACTGTTTAGCAGTCTTGATAAGTGAAAAGTACAGTTTTGTACCTACCATAAATGTAGATGTTCGAGTGTTCACCCTGCTGCAGTCATCACACTTGGGTTATCCTGTCGTCAGGCGGTCCCACAGTCGGACGGATTTCCAAAGTCTTGGTCCGACGTCGGTTGCTGTCGCCTCATCTCTGACATCAGTGCGCCAGGGGTACATATATTGCAACCGACGCCATTTTCTTCAGTTTTTCTTGCCCCAGATGTCAGGTGCCCTCAAAAAGGTGATCCAAATTAGCACCAAAAGGTGAGAACACTGTACAAACACAAAAACCCTTCAGCTATAAGCAAATACATCAGTAAGGCATAGCAAAGATTTAGCCAGTAGATCAGAGGGGTTGGAGGGAGAGTAACCTGGACTGCAGCAGAGTGAACACTTGAACATCTACATTTATGGTAGGTACAAAACTGTACTATGTTCATCGTGTTACCCTGCTGCAGTCATCACACTTGGGTTGAGTCCCAAAGCTAAGGAAGGGTGGAGGCATCACAGAGGGTTAGTGGAGGCAATGAGGCCCTACAGAACTGCAGTGGCGAAACCTGCCCTAGACTTAGAATAAAGAGGTAAGTGATAGTGTTTGGTGAAGGTGTGTACAGAACTCCAAGTTGCAGCTTTTAAAATTTCCTTGGTAGGAACCCCCCCTGAGAAAGGCTGTAGAGGTAGCTGTTGCCCTAGTAGAGTGGGATCTAATGGTAGGAGGAACTGGTTTCCCATGATGGGTATAGCAGAATCGTATGCAATGGCCTATCCATTTAGAAATGGTTTGCTTGGATATGGCCTTCCCTTGAGAAGCTGTAGCATAGGAAACAAAGAGCTGGTCAGTTTTTTCTGAAAGCCTTAGTTTTATCCAAGTAGTATCGAAGCTGCCTGTGAATGTCCACGGAATGCAGGAGTCTCTCACCTTTGTTCTGTGGATCGGGGGAGAAAGTGGGTAGATGGATGGTTTGATTTAAAGCTACACTGGAAACCACCTTAGGCATGAAGGAAGGATTAGTTCATAGAGAAACTCTGTCTTGATGAAAAATGAGGAAAGGTTCCACTGCCATAAGTGCCTGTAATTCTGAAACTCTCCTAGCAGAAGTTATTGCCAGGAGCAGGGCAGTCTTCCAAGATAGGAACTGAAGGTCTGCAGAAAAAGCTGGTTCAAAGGGAGGAAGCGTTAGTTTTTCCAGAACAAAGTTGAGGTCCCATGTTGGTGTAGGAGCTCTTTTACGTGGTCTAATGTTTTTTGCCCCTCTGAGGAACTGCCTTAGAAGTGGATTTGAAAATAAAGGTGGATTTGTGTCGTAGTGAGCTGAAATAGCTGAAGCATGGATTTTAATTGAGGAGAAGGAAAGTCCTTTATGCAACATCTCAGCTAGATACTGCAGAATATGAGGCATATGAGGCTGAGTTGTGTCTTGGCCTTTAGCTTGGTTCCAAGCAGAAAACCTTTTCCATTTGTCCGAGTAAGCCTTCCTGGTGCTTGGCCTCCTGGCTTCTAGAATAACATCCAGTACTGCTTGTGAAAGAGGGGTTGGTTGGATGCTTAATTGATTTGCCATGCAGCCGGGTTTAAGGTTTTGATCTGGCTGTGTAGAATCTGCTTGTCTTGTTGCGTGAGTAAATGAGGTATTTGAGGCAATATCCATGGTGCGCTGTGAGCCATATTCTTCAATAGCGGGTACCAGTGCTGGCATGGCCAGTCTGGGGCTATGAGAATCATTCGAGGTTTCTCTTTTTTGACCTTCAAAAGAACCTTTGTGAGAAGAGGTAATGGAGGAAAGGCATATGCTGTCAGGTTTTTCCAACTGAAGGAGAGAGCGTCCACTTTCCAAGCTTGATGGTGGAATGTCCAGGACATTATGTCCTTGTACAAAATGTTGTCAGCTAGTAGTTTTGAGGACTGGCAAACAGGTCTATATTTGGTAGGCCCCATCTTTGAGTTATCATTGCAAATATTTGTGGGTCTAGCTTCCACTCGTGGGGATCTTTGATGTTTCTGCTTAGGTCGTCTGCCAATGTGTTTTTCTGTCCTGGCAGGAAGTGAGCTTGTAACTGGACTTGGTAGGCCAGAGCTGTGTTCCATAAGATTACTGCTTGCCTGCAAAGAGGGTAGGAATGTGTGCCCCCCTTGTTTGATTATGTACCACATTACTGTGGTGTTGTCCGTCTTTATTGCCAGTTGTCCAGGCTGTAGTAGATCCTTGAAGGCTGTCAGAGCTTTCTGTACAGCTAGCATCTCTTTTTGGTTTATGTGCAGTTTTCTTTGTTCTGCAGTCCATAGGCCTTGAATGCACTGACCTGCCATATGTGCCCCCCAGGCATAGTCTGAAGCATCTGTTGTGATAATTTGCCTGGGTGGGGGCAAGGTGAAAGGCTGACCCTTGTTGAGGTGACATGCCTGTGCCCACCATAGAAATCCCTGTTGAAGGCAGGGAATGAGAGATATCACTGTGTCCAAGCTGTGGCTGTGTTGAGACCATACGCTTTTTAGGTACAATTGTAATTTCCTCATATGCAGTTTTGCAAATGGTATTATCAGACTGCAAGATGCCATGAAGCCCAAAGCCTGCAGAATTGTTCTTGCAGTTAATTGGGTCTTTGTTGCCATTGTCTTGAAATATTGAGTCAGTTGTAATTGCTTGTCTGGTGTAAGATAAGCCTTCTGGGCCGTTGTGTCCAAGCTGGCACCCAGGAATGTCATTTTTTGTGAGGGTACTAGTTTTGACTTATTTTCATTTACTGTGTACCCCAGACAATTTAGTAGATGCTTTACAAAAGCCAGATGTTGTAAGAGAATGTCTTTTCTTTCTGCTTGGATGAGGCAGTCGTCCAGGTATGGATATATTTGAATTCCTCTTTGTCTGCAGTATGCAATTACTGGTGCCAGGCATTTTGTGAATACTCTGGGAGCAGTAGATAAGCCAAAGGGCAGTGCAGAGAATTGATAATGGGTTGAACCTGCAATGAAACGGAGGTATCTTCTGCAACTTTGTCTGATAGGGACATGCAGGTATGCCTCCTTGAGGTCCAACGTTACCAGTCATGCTTCCTTGCCCAACATGGGAAGTAGCTGCTGTAGTGTTAGCATCTTGAATTTGGGAACTTGTAAGTAAGTGTTTAGAATTGAAAGGTCCAGAATTGGTCTCCAAGCATTTTCTTTTCTGGGTACTAGGAAGAGTCTTGAGTAAAATCCTTGGCCTTGCTCTTGAGTTGGTACCCTTTGAATGGCTGTCATGGCCATGAGAGCTGTAATTTGTTTTTGAGCCTCTGCCCTTTGATTTTGTGGCAGGTTTGGCATTCCTCTTTTTATTGGCAAGGTGTGAAAGTGGAATCTGTATCCTTGTAAAATTATGTCTAGGACCCATTTGTCCTTTGTGACCATGTGCCAGTTGTCTGCAAAAAGCGCTAGTTTTCCCCCCAGGGGGGCTGACAAAAGAGCTTTGTTTGGCCAGCTGAGGTGCAAGTCATTGAGTTTGCCTTCTTGTGGGTTGAGACCTGTCTCCTCGTCCCTTCTGGGTTGGAGTGCCCCATTGGCGAGATTTATACTGAGCTTGTGGTTGTCCTCTGCCCATTGGGCGCCTGTATTTACCCCTCTGAGGCCTGTCAGTGGCTGGAAAGGACCAATTTTTTGTTGGCCAGTTTCTGCTGAAGCGAGGGGGTTGCACCTGTAGGAAATCTTTGAATGTCTGCATTGATTTTGCCTTATCTTCCATTTTCTTTAAAACTTCTTCTGCTTTAACACCAAAAAGAACATCCTGCTGTAAGGGAGCATCTAGTAGTTTTGCTTTAACATGATCACGCAGACTTTCTTCCTTTAACCAGGCATGCCTACGTATAACTGAACCAGTGACAGCTGCTCTGCAGGAGGCCTCTAAAGAATCAAACCCACATTGTAAGGTATGTTTGCCCACCTGCTCGGTGGCGTGCAACAAATCCTGTACTTCTTTCAATTCAGGTTGTTGAGGTAGGGTTGTTATCTTTTGTTTTAACTGAGAGATCAGAAATTGCTGATACTTAAGCATATGAAATTGACAGTTTAGAGCTCTCATAACTAAAGTGGCTGAGGTGTAAACCTTTTTTTCCCCATCTGTCTAGTACTTTTGAATCCCTTTCAGAAGGTACTGGATTTTTAGCCATGGAAGCTTTAGCCCCCTTGGGACCCTGGGAGATAGTCTCTGGGTCAGCTACTGGGCATTTGTAAAGAAATTTGTGGGAATCAGGAACTCTGTAATATCTGTCAGGCTTGGCCGGGGCAGGAGGCAGAGAGTCAGGGTTGAAACTGGATTCTAAATAGACATCGTCCATAATGTCCAAAACAGGAGGGATGGCTAGAGGTCTGTGTTGGGGGAGTAAAAGAAACTCTCTGAGCCTTTTCTTGGAATCAGAGTAATCCTGACCTTCCCAGTGAAAATGAACCCTCATAGTGTGTAAAGTTTCCCCAAAAGAGCAATCTTCTGGAGGGGAAGCTGAGGGAATAGAGTCCTCAACATCAGAATCTTCATAAGGAGAGAAGGAATAGTCTTGGTCCTCAGAGGAATCCGAAGAAATAGAAAGTTGTTCAGAGGAAGCAGATTCTTCCTCTTGTCTAGGCCTTTTGTCAGGAGGAGGCTGAGAACCCCTGATAAGAGAAATCAAATCTTCAGCCATCTTGAGCATTTGTTTCTTAGGCATAGGGCCTTGAACAGGAGACTGAAGTGAAGCCTTTTTCGATTTGGAAGGAGTTTTCGACTTGGAAAACGTTTTGACTGTAAGAGTCGTTGGTCTGAAAACGCCTTCAGAAGGCCATGGTGTTTCAGAAACACCGACGTCCTTGGAAGGTAAATTGTCGGTAGGGCCTGAAGTAAAAGGCTGCGTTGGCCTAGTACATTCCGTCAAAATATCCGTAGCGGTCTCGGGTTCCTGAACTGTGGTAGTCAGAGGCTGCATCGGAGCCTCACTGATAACCGGAGAACCGGAGACCGGATCAACCGAGGCCTCAGAATCGGGCTTAGGCCTGGGCTGTCAATCCTTATCCCTGCGCTTTTTGTGCACGCCGGTAGTAGGTATCTCCGACGGCATGCTATAATTAAATTTTCTGCCAAAAAAGTGCCGTGCGAATTCAAATTGTCTTTTAATAGTAAGTTTATTAAATCTAGCACAAAAACGACATGAAGTGATGTCGTGATCAGGGCCTAGGCAAGGTATGCAATAAGAATGAAAATCCTTATGCGGTATTTGCTTCCCACAAGAAATACAATTGTTAACTTTTTCTGACATCGGTCTGAGGCAAGAAAAGTTTCCCCAATGGGGTACTTAGCTTTATAGAAGACTTCGGCCTGAAATTCGAATTCGAAAATCTCAGGAGTCGGCAGACCGGCACTTGCGAACTGCTTCTGCTTCGGGCACTGCGCGGCAAGAAAGACTGAAGAAAATGGCGTCGGTTGCAATATATATACCCCTGGCGCACTGATGTCAGGGATGAGGCGACAGCAACCGAAGTCGGACCAAGACTTTGGAAATCCGGCCGACTGCGGGACCGCCTGACGACAGGATAACCCAAGTCTGATGACTGCAGCAGGGTAACACGATGAACATCAGGTTTTATTGCTTTAAATTTTCATTAAATAATGGTTTTAATTGACCACAGCATAGTATATAAACTGGGTTGGTAAATTCATCAGTGTATCTGAAGAAGTCATGGAATTAAGCTGACGAAAACGTTGTTTTGGTACTTTACTGACATTCATAATAAACTGTTGTGGTTGCGGTCTCCCACATACTGATCTTGGTTTTTTTTTGAATGCTTGAATTTGTTTCTAATGAGTTTGATATGATACTAAAGGTTCTACTGTTCAATTAACTAGAAAACTAACTGCAAATCTCATCAGAAAAGCCTGACTTCCTTAGTTTTACTGGTAGGATACGAAGATCTTCTATTTCAAAGGCCCGCTTTTGGGTGGGAATATCAGTATCACCTGGCACCATGCTGGTGGTTAGTTGTTAGTCTATTATATATGCTTGTGGAGCATGAAGGGCATATATATGGTTGAAAAACCTGGGACACTTCAGAACATCAAAGTGTGGTGGTGGTAGGTGCTTGCAAAAAATATGGTTTTTGGTGTGTTGTTTTGCCCTTTATTTTATGTGGTGCAATGCAATCTGGGGTATATATATATATATATATATATTATATATACATATATATATATATATATATATAATATATATATATATAAAAATATATATATATATATATATATATATATATATATGTTATATTATACTGTTGATGTATATAACACACACACAACATTCTGTTTACTATCAAAATGCAGAGAGGTTTTTATCTGAAGATATATATATCTATATATATATATATATATATATATATATATATATATGTATATATATATATATATATCTATATATACATAGATACACATATATACATGTACACACACACACACACACACACACACACACACACACACACACACATATAATATATATATGTATATACACACACACACACACACATATATATATATATATATATATATATATATATATATATATATATATATATATATATATATCACTGCATTTCTGTTGTGTTTTTTGGAATATTTTCTTAAACTTGACATTAAAAATAACATAGGTACATATACACTAATAGAAAAGAAAAGTCATATTAACATTTTTTTCATTACGTTCCTGCAGTATACATTTTAACAATTTTCATTCACTCAAATATTGCATAAATTGATCAATTCCTGCCTTTCCTTAAATTTCACTCCACCGGAACACTATTCTGCACATATTATTACAGCAAATTCCATTTATTTCTGTTTAATTTGATCCTTCCATTTTCTAAAGATCCCACTTCTAGATATTTTATTTCCTTAACAATATTCAGTACTTAAGTTACAGTTGGTTTAGATTTTGATTTTCTGTAATGAGCTTTTGAAACCTGCCAGATCCTTAAATTCCCAAAAACATGTTCCCAGTTACTTCTCTTTTTCCCATCATACCTCTAACACTTGCTATCTACCAGAGGAAAACTTCTCTGAAGTCTGCTTAGCATTCTGAGAATAGTTTTGAGGTAAAGTAAAGACTGAAATGTAACCAATGTGTATAGACTGAATGTTTCATAGGTTCATAGGTAGGTACTAGACTATCTGCCCAAGGGCATTTATAAGCCTAGCCAGAGTGTGTCGGCTTTCATCACCCCATTGATTAATTAACTGATCCTCTGTCAAGCAGAGCCAATGAAGTGATCCCAGGGGTGTATTTTCTGTTACCCATCCACTAGTCAAGGTTTCTCTTGAAGAGTGTTAGTGAGGGGCTCTGCCTGATGTAATTTGGAATTTTGTTCCAAAGCATGGGGAGTCTCTGTGACAGGAATCTATCCCTCCAGCATGTTCTATTTATTGTTGTGGCGAGGTTTAGCTCACTAGAGCGTGTGGCTCGCAGTGACTTGGATTTCTTTAGGTGGAACATGTCCATCAATTCTGAGTTGGACATGGCTTTGTAAGTCAGGCAGAGATCACCTCTGAGTAAGCGATATGCCACTGAGTACAGCCAGAGTTTTTTCAGTCGGGCTGCATAGGACATATGTTTGAGACCAGTAATCCTCTTGGTGAGGTACTTTTGTGGTCTTTCCAGCTGTTGGAAGTGTCTTGTGAGGTACATCCCAAAAGGGGCATTGTACTCTATGATGGGTCTAACGAGTGACGAGTACAGGGGCACTATAACCTCTTTATTTCTAGATGCGAACCTTTTAGTAATTAGATGGGCCACATAGAAGGATTTCCTAACTACTTTGGCAATATGATTGTCAAAGGAGAGATTACTATCTACCTGGGTCCCCAGATCTCTTATTACCTCTTCTGTATTAATGGGGCTGCCACCTATGTGGTAATTCGTGGGTGTTTTGTTTTTCCCAAACGGGATGACTATGCATTTTTTGGCATTTAGCTTGAGGCCATGACTTTGACACCAGGTGTCCGTCTCAGTAAGGCCCTTTTGGAGGATGTTCATGTCAGCCGGAATGTCAATTATGGCTCCCAGTTTGCAGTTATCAGCGAACTTGGTTATCCATAGTTCTCCTGTGTTTGCCTGTACTTCTGAGAAGTATATGCCAAACAGTAGGGGTCCCAGGACCGAGCCTTGCGGGACACCACTTGTGACTGGTTTAGAGTTGGACCTGGAGCCCGCTATTCTTACAGTGTGTGTTCTGTCTGTAAGCCAGCTGGCAACCCATCTCGTGACGTAGGGGTTTATGTTCAGTCTGGTGAGTTTTTCTGTAATACCCAAGTGGGGAATGGTGTCGAAAGCCTTGGCAAGGTCAAGGTAGGCTGTGTGTGCCACCTCTCCCTCGTCTATGGATTGGTGACTGTCTCTAAGACGTCAACCAGGTTTAGTAGGCATGATCTGCCCTTAACAAAGCTGAACTGAGTCGGGTCAAGTGTTTGGAGGTTCCCAATGTCTTTGTTAATGAATTCCATGATGATGCGCTCCATAGCCTTGCAGACCAGGCTAGTCAGGCTTATGGGGTGATAGTTACCAGGGTCAATTGTGGCCCCTCCTTTGTATAGAGGAATAACAGTTGCTGTGCGCCATTCCATGGGCACGTAGCCTGTGGAGAGGCTGTGGTTGAACAGCGTGTTTAGGTGGGGGGTTAGTTCGTTCTGTAGTTCGTGCAAGACGCAGCCTGGGACACCATCTGGTCCCATTGACGCTGTGTTTTTGGCTTTTAAAAGGGCTGTTTTCACCTGTGCGTCTGTAATTTTTGGGACACTACACTTTTCCAGTATTGTTGTGGGCTCTTTTGGAGGTGAGAGGGGGGTTAAGTTTGCACTGAATCTATCTGCCAGGATGTTGGCAATATCAGTAGGTTCAGTTTATTTTGTGCTATTTTGCACCAGTTCAGTGCATATCTGCGAGTTGCCACTTAGATTTTTAACATAGCTAAAGAAGGCTTTGTGGTTATCTTTTGAATCCTTGGCTATTTTTCTTTCGAAGTTGGCCTTGGATGATTTCATGAGGGACCTCAGTTTCTTACTGGTACTGATCAGGGATGTCTTTCCTTCTTGGGATTTGCTTTTTTTCTGAACTAGTTTCCTCCTTCTATTGTATAGCCTGTTTATTGCAGGGGTCCACCAAATTGGTTTCCTTCTCTTAGAGGAGTGAGTCTTGGTTTTGCTAGGGATGGCACAATCCATGCATCCTTGTAGCTGGTCATAGAGTACATTTCTACAGGTTTCTGCATCTTGGGAAGCGTTATCCTTTAGCGTGGGGGCTGTGAAACTTACCACCTCTGTCTTATGTACGGTGAAGTTTGCTTTAGAAAAGTTTTTTACTGTGGTTTCCTTAGTTGCGGTGGTGGTGGGGTGTGGACATCCAGAGTGATTAGTTTATGGTCTGATCTAACCAGTGACGGGTTGACCTCTGGTGTGGAACACCTGTCGCCCATGCTGGTGATGACCAGGTCCAATATGTTTTCACCTCTAGTAGGAAAATTTACCAGCTGATCCAGGGAGTTTGAGTTGATGAATTCCAGGAAGCGCTGGGCCTGGGAATTTGTACTCGAGTGGTTTTCCCAGTGAATGGTAGGGTAATTGAAATCGCCCAATAATAGGGTGTTTGGTAGGACCTTCATGTTTTCCAGTGTCTCCAGAAAGGTGGAGTGGTGGTCCTGGGTCATGGAGGGTGATCTGTAACAGGCCACAATTTGCATTGCAAATATGCCCGATGTTAGTTGCACATGGATGATCTCAGAGGTATCATGCTGCGCCACTAACCTGGAGGTGTAGGTATCCTTGATGAATATGGATACACCCCCTCCTTTTGTGTTTTGGTCCGTGTTCTGTAGCCGAAACATGTGGTATGAGTTGTAGCCCGGTAGTGCTGGGGTGCTCTCTGGAGCCTTGAACCAGGTTTCAGTTACTGCACTGATGTCGACGTTCTCCATACTGAGGAGTGCTTTGTGCGCATGCATTTTGAGATTTAAACTCCTGGCGTTGAGTACCATAACCCTCAGTTTTTTGTTAATTGTGCTGTTTACGGAGGTGGGTTTGACTTTTCAGCTTTGCCTAAAAAGGCACTATGGGGGCAGCAACAGCCTTGGCCAGTATTCGAAAGCCTAGGGGTGACAGGTGCAAGCTGTTTCTTGCGAAGCAATGCGGCTTGTCGAGCATGTCGTCCTAGGCTGACAGACACTGGATCCCCTTTGAATGACACCAGAAGCTTAGCCAATTGTTGAAATTGATCATTTTTTCTTTATACTGAGGTATCATTCTTGGTGAGGGCAGTATGCTACTCAGGGTCAGGGTCATACCAGCCTGGGCTATATGATCAGAGAGCTCTTCCCTGTCTCTTTTCATGTAGTCCAGAGAGGTACGTCTCAGGTCATTCACACCAGCATGAACAATGACAGAGTCATATTTGTACTTGTTCTGGAGTGACCAGTTTCAACCCATTCTTTTTTAAAACACATTTATTGAATTATCACTTAAGACATAGGCACACATACATTGGGAGAAAACAAAATAAACCATATCAACATGTTTTTTTTCTTTTACAAACATTACACATCACATATTTTCTTTCTTTATTTCTTTATAACTATCACCAGTCCAGCAGTACATAACTTACTCAATTCCTGCCTTTCCTTAAACCTCACTCCTGTTCCTGAACATTATTCTGCATGTATTATTCCCACAAATTCCATTTATTTTTTGTAATTTGCTCCTTCCCTTTTTTAAACATTCCACTTCCAGTTCTTTTATCTCTTTTACAATATTCAGCACTTCAAATATGGTTAGATTAAACATTGATTTCTATTTTTTGGCAGCCAACAGAATTAAACTTAACAAGGTTTTGCTGTGTCTAGGCAATACAGATCCCGTGTCTTAGCTTATTAGCTCCGTCAATATTTCTGAGACAGTATTCTGTAGGGAATTTTAAAAATGTATCATCTTATTATATCTCAGAAAAATACATGCTCCCAGGTACTGTTTTCTTCCCCTCTCACTTCTAACACTTGCTATCTGCCTGAGGAATTTTTTTTAAAGTCTGCTTGGGGTATAAAAATAGCAATGCAAACTCTCCCAGGTAAAAAAAAAAATCCTAAACCTTCTGGACTTTGTTGCGTACTTGGGAGCAATACATTTGTCTTTCCATTGCTCACTTATAAATTGCTTTTACAGTCTCTCTTCTTAATCTCTTCTAACCTCGACTGATTCTTAGTTATTGTGTGATATTTTATATGTCCTACTAATTATCCCTTTTTAATAGCAGCTTCTGCTCTTGATTCAACTAAAAACTTTACCAGAGCAGGTCTTTCACTTAGGACTCTTCCTATCCCTTTCTCTTTGTCTATACTCTGATATCAATCACTGGCAGGAAACCCATTCTGTAACAAATAATACAAACATCTTCTTGGTCTCATCCCACTCTGTTACCTTTCTATCTGTACTTATTTGCTCTGAATACCTTGGTTCCTTTGTCAAGTTTTTCCAATAAGTTCCAGCCTCCTCTTTTCTATTTTCTGTCAGCCCTACTTGCATCCCTATTGGCATGCAGGATGATGCAAGGGGAACAAAAAAGAATAGGAGTCAAAATATTAACAGGGATAGTGTGTGTAAAATGAGTGATATAGCTCATTGTTCCTTCTGCCTTAGCCACAGTTCTCTGGCTTCCTTATACAATAACACACGCATTTTTTTCCTCCTTTATTTTCCCTGACTCAGTCCGTGATATAACATACTTAAACTCAACTCCCAGCCCACTTTTTTTTTTTTTTTACTAAATGCCAATTGCCACTTGTCTGCCCATCCTGCAGGTCTTTCTAGTGACTTGGTCCTGAATCTCTGACCACCACTCAAATTCTGAAGTCATGAGAAGAGCAGGTTCACCTTTTTCCTCAAACCCTGGACAGTATTTAGTGCTCTCCCTATGAACAACAGACTCTTACACCTACAAAAAACAACTTACCAGGTGCAAATGATCAACAACACATCTTTCAGAAAGACCAACTCACATAACACCTAAAGGCAGTTTTGCAGGGGACAAAGCACCCCCCAGATCCTGATGTGGGGGAAGCCTCCAAAATCACCTTACTTAACTACAGTAACTCCATGACTGCACAAGCAGAGAGAAAATCAAAACACCTTGCAAGGGTGAACTCACAACACATGGACAGTCTAATTCACACAGATGTAAACAGCATCAGGTGAAACCGAACACCGTGTTTTGGGACTTGAGGCTCAATGAAAGAAATGTGAATCATATGTAGACAAACTGCATCTAGCACAAATAGTAACATGTCCTAAGGTAATCTTCCTGTTGGTGACTTCTGACTGGACACTGTCCTTACCATTACTATCATTTTCTTCTCCACTCACTGGGGTTTTACTCCTGATTATCTTAGGACCCACTCCATACCTTTTAGTCTTCCTTTTTAAACCTTTATTAAATTTTCAGTTAAGAAATAGGCAAACATAAAAGAATAAAAACAAAAGAAAAAATATATTAACATTTTTCCATTAACATACATTATGCATCACATATGTTTTCTTTCTTTATAACTATCATCAGTCTAACATTACTTAAATGGATGTTTCGGCATGTAGCTTTCTCCAGTTCTGCCTTCCCTTAACTTATTCACTCCGGAGCAGCTCAGAAATGCTGCCTGCTTACTTCCACCATGGGAACAACAGTGCAGCCTGAGCTCATTTTCAGAAAATCCATTTGTAATACCATACAGAAAACAAATGTTCATAACTCTTTAACTATAAGAGCTAGACTAAAATTGTAAACGCGAAAGGTGTTTAGCAGACATTGACATTTCTAACAGTGTAAATGTTGATAGTGCATACCTAAGTCATTATTAAATATTTGCCAAGGAATGCTGATATTGTGCATATTTTTTACCTTTTTGGAAAAACAAAGCGCAATATCTTATTCAATGTACCATGTAGACCAACACAATTTGTATTTAATTTCTTTGTATGAATGTCAGCTTTAAAATAGTACCTTAACCATTACTGTGTGATGCTCCTTTATGGAGATATTTACAGAAACATAATTATATTACTGTAAATATCTCCATAAAAGAGCATCACACAGTAATGGTTAAGGTACCATTACTGTGTGATGCTCCTTTATGGAGATATTTACAGAAATATAATTATATTTCTCATAATTGATAAATAAACAACGCATAATATCTTATCACCTGTAACAGACAGAGGCTACATATCAGTGTGCAAGTTGTGTGGCTCAATGTCAACTTCAAAATGATGCATCATTTGTGTCGTCACCATGCTCCCTTTCAAAGAAATGGGCATAATAATGAAAAGTATTGGATATATATAACTTTCATAATCCTACAAGACTAAACAAACTGTGACATCTGTACATGTGTACAGCACACAGACACAGTTATTTTACTATGTTGTAAGGAGTAATACTGTCTTCAAAATGAGGTATTACTTGGCACACTGACATGTGCTCTTGCAAAGTTATTTACCAAAATATGAAAAAAATAATAATTTCCATAACCTAAATCCTAAACAAATTTTGATATCTGTACATGTGTACAACATACAGACACAGTTCTTTTACCATGTTGGAACTATTAATACTGTCTTCAAAATTAGGTTTTACTTAGCACATCGACATGCTCCCTTGCAAAGTTATTTACGAAAATATGAAAAAAATATTTTTGTAACCTTAGTTCTAAACAAACGGTGATATCTGTAAATGTGTACAGCATACAGACACCGTTATTTTATCATGTTGTAAGGACTAACACTGTCTTCAAAATGAGGTATCACTTGGCACAATTATATGTTCCCTAGCAAAGTTATTTGCCAAAATATAAAACAAATCATAATTTCCATAACCGAAGTCCTAAACAAAATATGATAGCTGTACATTTGTCCAGCATACAGACACAGTTCTTTTATCATGTTGTAAGGACTAACACTGTCAACAAATGAGGTACCACTTGGCACAATGACATGTGCCCTAGCAAAGTGATTTGCCAAAATATAAAAAAAATCAAAATTTCCATAACCGAAGTCCCAAAACAAAATATATCCGTACATTTGTCCAACATACAGACACAGTTTTTTATCATGT
Source organism: Protopterus annectens (assembly GCF_019279795.1). Lineage (NCBI taxonomy): Eukaryota > Metazoa > Chordata > Ceratodontiformes > Protopteridae > Protopterus > Protopterus annectens. The sequence goes on from NC_056728.1 coordinate 220,192,685, forward strand.
TGTAAGGACTAACACTGTCTTCAAAATGAACTATTACTTAGCACACTTACTTGCTCCTTAGCAAAGTTATTTACCAAAATATGAAAAAAAAATCATAATTTCAATAACCTACATCCTAAACCAAACTGTGATGTCTGTACATGTGTTGAGCATACAGACACAGTTTTTCACTATGTTGTAAGGACTAACACTGTCTTCAAAATGAGGTATTACTTAGCACAATTACTGTCTCCCAAGCAAAGTTATTTACCTAAATATGAAAAAAAATGTCCTAACTCTCTTAACCTCATCAATGTGCTAACGACTTCTAATTATGTGAATATGTGAATAACAGTGGCAGCTGCTAAGTTATACCTGACAAGTGAGAATGACTCAGTGGTGTATTGTAACTGCACTTATTGTTAATGTGATAATGACCTGCATTTCATTACTGCCAGGTTCTGCACATTCAGACACAGGTGATAATTGCTGCACAAACCCTGTCAAGTAGGCATTCATTATATTACCTTTTGCAGCTGTTATATAACAAAGACTCAGTATCATCTGTTAGGAGAAGACCAGAGTAATTCAGTAAAAATAGTATAACACTTATATATACCCTTCCTCCCACCTAAATTCCACACGTGACTGACAGAGCCAGGAATACTGCCCAAAATATATGGTTCTCCATCCTGGTACTTTTGGGCAAGTAATAACATTTATTTCACTGAGCCAAACACCGAGTATAATCATAAACAGAAATGACAAAGTCAGAAATATGTAAATGTAAGTATTTAAATTACCTGGCTGATCCATGTAAGAATTACTACAAAAGTAGTAAATCACTTTATCTTGCCTAACCATCCCTCTAGCAGTGAAAACGGCAGCAATATTGTCCAAAATATCTGGCTAAACTATGCCAAAAAACAACAATATAATATATATCACTCAGCCTTTCATCCCACCCAAACATGTTATGACAGTCTGACCATGTATGCAGAAGCACTTCCCTGATACACAAATGAATTATTTCCCCAAGCAACATCTTCATTAATATGTCCAGGTATACACATGCACCAAAATGAAACATTCACCCAACTGACCCCTTCAGTAAAACATTGAGGTATGCATAATCACCAAAATGAAACATTTACCCAAACGACCCTTCAGTAGCGTTTCCTATTATGCAATCACCAGAATGAAGCATTCACCCAAGTGACCCCTTCAATAAAATGTTGATGTATGCACAAGCACCTGAATGAAATATTTCCCCAAACTACCCTTCAGTAACAATCCCAGCATTACTCAGTACAGAAGACTGTTTCAGTTGACATTATTCAGGAGAACCAAAATATATGTGCAGAACCTTTGGATATCAGCAGTGCTCTTGTTATCCAGCATTCCAACATTTCTACAGACTGTTATTTATCACCAATGTTCTTGAAGACAGTATTTGGATATTGTTAACATGGATGAGGGTATAACGGTACATACTACTTATATACATCTGGCAAAAGCTTTTAATACAATCTCTCACTCAGGGATCATAGATAAACATACTGAGTTAGGCATGAACCCCTACATCATCAGATGAATAACAAACTGGCTCACTAACAGGACACATGTTGTCTGGATAGGTGAATCCACCTCCAATAAAATACCTTTTACTAGCGATATCCCACAGGGCTCAGTGTTGGGACCTCACCTGTTTGGTACATACTTTTCTAAAGTGAAGGCCAATGTTGGAGGCCTCGGGCTCACCAAATTAATCAACAACTGTAAGTTTGGAGCAATCACCGAATCCCCAAATGATGTTGACATCCTATAAGCAGGCCATAAAAATTACAAATGACTGGTGCCAAAGCCATGATTTGAGTCAAAATGCTAAAATATGCGTAATCATACCCTTCCCTTCAGTAAATCACATATCCCTGCAAATTACAATACTGATAGTGCACCCCTAAAAGTAGAACTAGTGGTACTTGGCCCTCATCAAGCCCATAACTGAGCACAGTACTCTCTTCTGCATGTACCTAACCAGGCATTTACACCAATCATAGCAGCCCCAGAGGCTTCTCGTTAAAAAAATACAAAGCATAAGACATATGTCTTATGCTGACTAACTAAAGGCCCTATCCCTTTACTCCATCTCATACCATTTTTGAAAGGTGACTTATGCCTGACCTACAGGGCGCTCTCTGATCCAGCCCTGATGAAAAGGTTTCATATTCGTAAGAAACATTATACAAGGGTTACACATTTCAAGGAACTAAACCTTATTTGTGACTAACAGAACTTGCTGGAGAGACAGATTTGTATCCCAAAGGCTACCTGGTCTGCGGAATAAACTTCCCATGTTTAGACAAGTCAGCACCCAATGCCTCTGTCCAGCAGGGACAGGGGTGGAATCCCAGGGGTGTATTTTCTGTTTCCCATCCAGTTATCCAGGTTGCTCTTACAAAGGGGTTAACAGGTACTCTGCCTGACATGGAGAGGGAGTCTATTCCACAGATGGGGAGTCTCTGGGACACAAATCTGCTCCACCACTGTTGATGTCACAGCCACAGTCACACAGAAACTTTACAAATTAAAAAAAACAGCAATATTTAAATTTTATCCATGATTCTGGGCCTCTGACCCCCCCCCATTATTTTTAGCTTGGTCCAGATTTCTTGCACATTAAGCTTCAGAGCTATGGTCTGCATCATCAGTAAAGGAAGTATTACCAAACCACATAATTAGAAACAGCATGACACTGAAGGTCATACTGAACTTGAAATTCCATTATCATTAGAGTCAATCTTCTCTCAGGTAGTGTAAACGCCTAAGGGTAGTACTTAACAGTTCTTTGGGGATGACAGCATCAAAGTAGGATGCATGCAGCATAAATGATCAAGAAAGGCTACAACTCATGCACGTAAAACTCTTACACGCAAAAATTATGATAACAGAAGTCATCATCTACTGTGATGTTATTATTAGAGCCCATCTAACCTCTGCTGTGGTTGGAAATGCTTTACCAAATTCTCAAGAAAAAGTGTTGGGAAAACTATAAAGTAGTCCTGGGTTGGCATAATGGTTAAGGCATTTATCTTAACAACACAAGGTACATGGTTTGACACTTGCCTTGGAGGCAAACTGGCTAGGCTTAAAAGTGTATCACAAAAGTAGTAAGCCTAATACTTATCTATGAGCCTATAAAACTAGAAAATTACAATAACGTCAACACACTCCTCGATAAACATAAAGCACAAACCCTTTCTTTTTTTAAGTGTTGAAGACAATAAACTACAATCAAAATATATTAAAACCGGAATCATAATGAAATATACAAGTATTAAAGAAAGGGCGTAAACCACTGATCGTGCATTTACTCTGGAAAAGGTGTACAGAGGATGCAGATAAATCATAGTAACCCAACCCAAGGTGGGTACGTACTTACAAAATAAAATAAATGGCCAGCTGCTGACGTACACATACTCAGTAACAGGTAGTCAGAGCACACGTTTATTAAGTAAAACGTTATCTAAGGAAATCCCCATGTAATCTGACAGCACTGCACGCTTAAATATTATAAGGATGTACTTGAAGACGTAACCCAAGAAGTGCCTTTTTGTTAACTTAATCAAATAATTATCTTCAGTACAGTCCACAGGAAATGGAGCATCAATGGTGCAAGGTGACAACCTTGGCACCAAACAAACACCAGGCCAAAGAACTAGCCTTTCCACAAAAACAGACTACCGAGCATTGCTGACAGAAAATAACAATCGAGCATCACAGCTGGTTTTAATCATATCAATGTAACCAAAACACATCTCTTAGAATACTCCACACATTGTTAACATCACCCATCATTCCACACTTCTGACAGAAAATACTTGTAAACTTCCTATACCAAGTCTGTTCAAGGACTACTAAACTCCCAACAACTTAGTTTAACTCAAAACTCAAAACAGTGAATACATTTTACGAAGCCACTTCCTAGTATCTTACCTGTTAAAATGAAACACTACAAGCAAGTCAACGTCTTGCTCAAAGTGAGCAATGATTTCTTTGCCAGTACTAAAACCTATTAAAACTGGCAAAATTGTGCTAGCCCCACCTCCATTACTGACACGCCCCTAATGAATGCACACCAGTTATCCCAAATCACAGTTTTCATCCCAGAGACATTAACAAAAATCACATTACTGGTGGTCAAATATAATCTCAAAAGAGCCGACTACAGAACATTTTACCCAGCACAATGCAGCTTATTATACAGAATTGTTTAAATTTAATTGTTTATTATTTTGCCCTAGACAGCACTAGTTTATTATCATTATTACTATTAGAACAAAAAGTAATTTTATGTAAAATCTGAGTTCACGCATCCCACAGTGCTGAACTCCTTAAGGGCTCGACTGACACCTTGTGTAATCTATGAACACACCCACAAGTAACACAGTAGGGAGTCACAGCAGCAATATAAACTTGTCAGACTGGGCGCTTGGCATTCCTCCTCATTAAATGGTTAGGAGATAAGGGGGGGCTGCACATAGAAACAGCTGTTTGGGAAACTCACAATCAGTGCATCTAAATATCACTACTTAACTTCCTGACTAAATATTCAAGAAGCAGCACAATGCAATTTTGTGTATCCCTTCCTTTCTTAGTAAGAACACTTTCTACGCAACACGTACTCAGCACTCCTCAAAAAATTACTAAAACAGTACAGAAATATAAATATACTAAATATACTATGCATAGACAAATCATGTAACACACTCAAGAGTTATGTACGAATCCGATTGGCTGCCACCACTTCATTTAGGAAACGCAGACAGAGTCGGCTTTGCTGTAATCATAAGAAAAACAGGGAGCATTCCAACCCGATTTGCTCATAAAAGACCAAAAGGACCATCAGGTAACTCCACTCTAAATCCTAAGTTGAGAAGGTAACTGACAACGTTCAGTTACTTTCTCAACTTATTTTTCAACAATAGCTTCAAATTACTTGCGCTGCTGGAAGGCACTCGGGGTTAACACAGTGTTAAGCACTTAGGCCCCGTGAGAAGGTACTCAGGGTTAATGAGTTAAACCTCACTCCTTCTCCTGAACATTATTCTGGATGTATCATCCCCCCAGTATCCATAGGTTTCTATGTAATTTGTTTCTTCTCTTTTCTAAAGATCCCTCTTCCAATTACTTTATCTCTTTTACAATACTCAATACTTCAAATACACCTGGTTTAGACTTTTGATTTCCATGTTCTAGCTGTTGTTTGCAGGCAACAGAATTAATTAAACTTAACAAGGCCTTACTATGTCTAGGCAGTATAGCTCCTATGTCCCGGCTCAAAAGACTCATTTGCTTAGTTAAAGCAATTTGCTTATCAAATATTTCTAACAGAGTACTCTACAGGGAAGTTTTAAAATTTGCCAACTCATTACACTCCCAAATTGTATGTTCCCAGTCACCTCTCACTTTCCCATCACATCTCCATTTGCAATCTACCTGAGGAAAAAATATTTGAAGTCTGATTGAGGTACAAAAATATTTACTCAAACACTTCCAAGCAAAACACATAAACTTTCTGGACTTTGCTGTGTACTTGTGAGCCACACATATGTCTTCCCCATTGTTCCCATGTAAATTGCTTTTCCGGTCGCTCTTCCCAATCTTTTCTTCCCTCAGTTGATTGATTCTTACAGTTATTGCACAATATTTTATACACCCTACTAATTATCCCCTTTTTAACAGCAGCTTCTATTCTAGATTCAACTAAAAGCCCTACCAGAGCAGATCTTTCACTTAAGATTCCCTTATACCTTTCTCTCTACCTCTACTCTGCAAATCCCTAGTGGGGAAAGCAGTCTCTAGCCTCCAGTCCAAACATCTTCTTGACCTCATCCCACTCTTTTATTTTTCCCTTTCTGTTTATTTGCTCCAAATACCTTGGTTCCTTTGTCAGTTTTCTCCAGTGAATTCAAGCCCCATCTTGCTTATTTTCTGTACTACTTGCAGTGACGCCTGTTAGCAACATCGCCTTTCTCCATTCGCGTGTAGGCTGAGTTCTTAGAATACTTTCTATTGTTTTATGAGTATAATATTATGTGTGATTGTTATCACTGCATTAAGGATCTGCATCTAAAATTCTACTTCTACTGTCCTTATTTCTTGAACTTTCACTTCCTTCATCATCATCATCTTTTTAAATTATAACATTCAGCTTGTGTGTGTGTGTGTGTGTGTGTGTGTGTGTGTGTGTGTGTGTGTGTGTGTGTGTGTATATATCTATATCTATATCTACATATATATATATATATATATATATATATATATATATATATATATGTACACTCATATATATATATATATAAAAGCTGTAACTGTGCAGTTCTAAAAAATCCCTTCAAATAAGGTAATCCTAAATCACCTTGCTCTATTACAAGGATAAACGTATCCCACTTAACTCTTGCCCTCTTCCACTCCCAGCTAAATTCCTTCAACTCTTTATTAATTACTGTCCACAACTTCTCCTCTAGTTAATAAAAATCTGCCTCACCTGTATATAAAACAAAAGGAACTAAAAATATTTCACTTCTTGTATCTTACTATCCATATCCATAAACAAGAGCTTCCAGTTTCAGTTTTTGAATTACCTTTTTTAGTCTCTTCCCACACATCCTTAACTACCACAACAGAAGCTTTTTTAATCCATTCTCCTAAATGCTTCATCTTATTGTGCTCTCATAAACATGGGTACTGCTAAACCAATTTGTGTTTGAGTACATAGTTTATGGCTACTGTCTTTGTTTTATCTTCATTAAATGTACATCCTGAAAAGATGAAACTGACTCAAAATGTTTTACAAGACTGAGAATGCCCTTTTCTGGATTTATAAGATACAAAATAATGACATCTGCAAATAAAGCCAACTTTTCTTGATTACCATGCCATTTATATCCTTAAATTTCTGAATATATAGAACAAATAACATAGGGGAAAAGTACATCCCTGCCTGGTTTCACTGTTCAAGCACAACTTATCAGAGAGGAACCCTCCCACTTTAATTCTTGCCTCCAATCCTTCATATATCCTCCTAATTAACCTTATTACTGCATCACAGAATACAAATGCTTCCATTGCCCTACTCATAAACTCCCAGGTTGCCCTGTCAAATACTTTCTCTGCATCAAGACCCACCATCAACAGCAGTACTTTCTTATATTCTGCTTCTCTCTGGATCATCACTGTTCTTCTAACGTTGAATGTTAGGCTTCCGTCCACAAAACCACACTGATCCACAGCTATCAATTTTTGCAATATTGTTACCATTCTTTTAGTTAGTACTGACATAAGCACTTTATAATCATGGTTTAAAACTGAAATGGGTCTATGTGAAACTGAGTGTGATGGGTCTTTAGGTAATACAGCTACCACAGCTTTCTCCCAAGATGCTGCCTCTATCCCTCCTTTTAAAATGCTGTTCAACATAATCTTCCAAATCTTTATCACTTTCTTCCATCCTAACTTCCAAACTTCCATAGACATACCATCTCTTCCTGGACACTTTCCTGTAGATTATTATACATCACCATTTTTATTTCACTTCCTGTCTTAACTGTTAGTTGCTGAGCTTCATCTACCTCTAATCTTGGCATAATTAAGTCTTCCATAAACATCTCCATTTATGTTCTTTCTTGATTTCCACACTTCTCTGCTTAATACAAATTTTCATAAAATTTCTGAAATATCTCTAAAACCTAAAAGAGGATCTCTAGTTATTTTTCTTTTTATAGACTCTCTAATTTTTGGAGGCAGCCTTTTCTACTTTCTGTTGCCTACGTTTTGTACTATGGAGTTATCAAAAATTAGGCACTTACAGAAGTCTTTTTACACTCATGCATATTATCCAAATACTTACTTTTTCTCTTTAGTATTCTGATGTTGTGCCTCTTCTTATTTTGTATGACTCCCTTACTCTGCAATAGTGTAACCCTTGTCAGCCTCTCTAAATAACTCCTATTACTTCTTAACCAGATCTCTGTCTCTTTTATTTCTACCCTATTTTTAAACTCCATTTTCATTTCCTGTCTATCACTAGCTGTGACTACTGAAGAAAGTTCTGTCTTCCTAACAACTCTCCAATAATTTCTACTACCCCTTCTTTAAATTCCTCTCTTTTTAAAAGGTCAGTGGGAAAGCTCCAGTGTCTCATTTTTAGTTCATTACCCTACATTTTAACTTAGTTTTATTGGTGCATGATCTGTAATAGTTATTGGATGTTTGTCAAAATTTTCAATTAAAGGCACATGTTCCCGTGAAAGATAACTTCAGTTTAGTCTAATCTGGTTATTGTACGTTGTTGAATAATACATTCTGTCCTAGTTCCTACTACTGAATTCACGATTTCAATAACACATATTTTAATAATTTTTTGCAGTAATCTATACTCTCTTATTATATTTTGCCTTCTAGGCCCCCGATAACATTCTCACTATAGCAACTCAAGTTCTAGTCCCCACCTAAAAGTGGTATTCTCTTCTGAAAGTTGATTATTTTTCACAAAATTTTCTTAAATTCCATAATAGCAGTTTTTGGTGGAAAATAAATACATACCAGTGTAATCCTCCTCCATTGCCAATAGCCCAGTACTAACATAAATCTGTCATTACTGTTTTCTCTCTTCTATCAGTACTGGAGTGCCTCTAGCAAACAGTATTAATACTACCCTTTTCCTGTGTCCTCAAATTCTCCTGGATATTCATCATGAAATTCTTTGTTTGTCAGAGTCACATGCTAATTTCTTTCCAACTGTGTCTTTTGCAGCATTGGTATATGCACTCTGCATTTCTTAATAAAATTAAATGACTCTTTCTGTGTTGTCTATACCCAAAAGGACATCTATGTTTCAAGATAATATGGATAGCACTGCCATTATGATAAAACACTGTTGTTCTCACTTATCGTGCATAGTTTTTTTTATGTGTATTTCAAACTTTTGACTTAAAGGGACACACTAATGTGGCAGGCTGATCTTTTATACAGCTGTTTTCATCTTATGTCCATTTGAACCTATCTCACATTTTTCAAACCTTTGTTTTAAAAAAAACCCTCAAACAAATTAATATATTTTCAGAACACCACCTTGTATCGTTTACTTGGAACAAACACATAGAACTATGTACATCTTCATAAAATGAAGTTTAACCCCCTCCCCAGATAGGAACAACTGCCCCAAACAGACAGCCACACCCACAAGTATTGCCTAATGTAACTTTAAGGTTAATTATGCTAAAACTCATGTTGCAGCCAGTCTTCCCACTTTCATTAATTGCTGTCTGTTCCTTTCTTACCTCTATTCCCCTACCAGATATGAAAAACAGCTTGTATGCTTTCAAAAAGCAATAAATTGTAGCCCTAAGAAAAACTGCTATATTTAAATAAAGCTAAATTGTGAACTTCTCTATTAAATGCATGGAAGTATTAAAGCTGTAAGGGAGGCTGCTAACTCTTATTCACTTTCTATAATTTCAAATTTTATTTTTCACTGCACTGCTTGCCGTTGTACCTTTACATTTTGCACTTCCATCAGCAAAGAATGCTCAGAACTCTCAAAATTGCTTGCACCTGCAAACAGCTCATTTCTATGTAAAAGAAGTCAGCAATGAGAAAAAATACAGCTAACAGCTATGCAAATTTATGAAAGAATCTTTGAAATTTTCACATAGAACAGAATGTAAAACTGCCTTCAGTATAGACTTCTTGACTCCCAGTGAGAACATTTGATAATAGAACAAAAACAAGCTAATAACTTTGCATTCATCATGATTTTAATCTTTTTATTTTATTTTTCAAGCCTGCTTGCTTACAAAAAACATGTTTATAGCTTAAGCCAATGGCATTAATTTAATTGTTCACCCTACTAAAACAAGAGAAATTATCTTAATTCTACATAATTTAATCAATGTACTTTTACACCCCACCCCACCCTAGCAGTCTAAGATCACAGCATATTAATGCAAACTTGATTTTGTCCCGTCTTTCTTCTCTTGTTATACTGTAAAGCCTATGTTTCTTAAAACTAAAAGGTACTTGTTTACCGTAATCTCTTTAACACATACAACAATCACAGAAAAGACTCAGATCACATTTAAAATACCCTTGGCCACATACTACACAAAACTGCTTGCATCCAAAAATGTCTTTGATCCTCCAGGAAAAAATGTTCTGATAACAGCTGGATACAGCAGCATGAAAATCTCACCTGCCTCTTTGATATTCCCTGACTGCTTGGATAATTTTGTTTCTCTTCTGCTTGGTGTATAGTGAATAACCATTTTCCACAAAACTCTGCTGTCTTCAAATTTTAATACGTTTTCTCTCTTCCACAGTTTTGTCAGGATCAACTCTTTCTGCTGGTAGGATTGCATCTTTACTAATACGGGTCTTGGCTGTTTTCTCATGACCACTGGAGCATATACTTTACCCTTTCAATTAACAAATTCTGCTGTGAAATTCCAGTCCAACTGCTTATTTGTAGTTTTATAAAATCAATAGTCTGTTCCTTCCAGTTTCTCTGGTACAGCAGAAAAACCCAGATTTTCTCTGTGCACTTGTCTTCTAACTCTACCATTTTTTGAAACAGCTCTTCTTGAGAATTCTCATACCCAGTCAGCCTTTTCTTCACTTCATCCTCTGATGTTTTTACAATTTTATCGTTCATCTGAACAGCTAGTGAAAGCATATTCTATTTTCCCAGCCTTTTGTTATTTGAGTTGAGATATTCCTTCAGTGTCCCATTTATTTTAATCACCTCTGTGTACATCTGATTTATTTTTTCCTCTAAATTTCTGGAAGTCAACTCCTTGTACCAAAGCTAAAGCTTGAACTACTTTTTGCTGAAAACCTGCAGGATTCTTCCCAGCCAGTGTTTTCTTTACTTTTTTTCTAGCTGACTTTCTTTTTGGTCCTCTAAATTTCTTCTTTGCTGGCATCCAGGCAGTGTGCATACTCGCCAGTAACTGAATTTTACCCAGTCTGACAATATCACAGGCTTTTATTTTTCCCTTTCTGTTTTCACACTGGGAGACATGAAATTAAGCTGATGATTATTGTGCAGCCATCTTGGAAGTCTACCTTTTAGTTTTCTTCAGTATACATCACAGTGTCAAATGCTTTTTGAAGTTCACAACTAATATGTTAGTTTCACTTATATAGCTGATGAAACTGGTGATCACATTATGCAAAGTGATGACTGTTTTTTTTGGAAAATGTTTATGTACAAATCTTAATACAAAATTAGATGTAACAAGGAGAAGGCACTGACACACCAAGTATAATAAATGTAAACAAAATATTCACATGCTATTAAATGCAAGTTCTTCCATGAAGGTGTAATACAGCATTTAACTAAAGTTGAACGTACAATGATAAACAATTGTATTTCCTGAAAAATTAAAAACTCAAAAATTCCTAACAAAATTTGACATCAGTGAAGATTCTGATCAATAAACAAAGTCCTTTTAGATTTGAGAGTAAAAATATGTGCAAAATGTTAGCAGAAAATTACCTCATATCACACACTTACTCCCCAATGTGGAATAAAAAGTTAATTTAGTATGTGCTGCATATGGATTATTAAAAAACTCATAAATTATGTGAAATATAACTTAAAAATGGATTACACGGTATGTTTCCATAACTCATGTCACACTAGATGTACTCTACAAGAGGCATAGCGTTTATCACAGATATAGCTGCTAGATTGCTGGTATTCAATGTGTCATCCTGACCTTGGTATATATTACATCCATCTCCTTTCTGAGGGCAGGCATGAGATCGGTCATTCATTATACACTCTGCTTCTTCCTTGAACTCCAAGTAACAACAATGCAGGTTAGTATATCCAGCAAATCTCTGGGGCAGATCTAATGTAGTTAGAGATGGTTGGGGAAGGAGAAAGAGGCATATCAGCACAATGAAAGGAGAATTATGAGACCATGTCAAAAAATAACGTATAAAAATGCACTGGTGACAATGGCAGTTCTTCTGAATGTGTGCCTTCAGCCATTCTAGTTCTTAAGATGCAGAGTTTGAAAAGAAATGCTGTAAAATAACATCTTAGCTAAGGAGACTGTATTGGTTATACTTTTCCTACCAAGCTACTTTAGTTGTATGTTATGTGAACAAAAGGGAAATATTATTTAGAGGACCTTGAAGTTATTGTTAAAAGGGGCAAACTGAAGGAAATTACACGTGATGAATGTAGATTTATCAAGCTGGGAACAGGTAATGGTGAGATGATTTGTTCTTAAAAATGAAACTTGCATGCAAGTGCAAGTAATTAAAATGAGGATTATATCACTACACATGGTATTGTGTTGTGAATCATTTTTCTGTACTTAACAGAAGCATACAAGGTCATCAGACAGACAATATAGCAAACAGGAGAAAGCAATTCTGGGCACATTGCAGGTGCTGAGAAGTACACTCTTGACTGATATCAGACTGCAGCAGTACTAACTTCAAGAACTCTAATCTAACCCTGACTTAGGAATAGAGTCCATTCCTATCATGGTATTAGAAACCCAGACCACTTGGAGAAATTAAACTGGTTCATATAGATTAATATATAAGTACTAGGCTAGCTGCCCTTGTAGGCCATTTTAAGCCTAGCCAGTTTCACTTGGAGGTGAGAATCAAACCATGTGCCTGTGAGGTAAACACCTTAAGCATTATGTCAACCCCTCACATTAGGAAAAAAACTGTGCAGGCTTTGTTTTATATAAAACCTGCTCTCACCACTGGAGTACTCCTGAGCCAGTGTGTCTTTGGGGATTGACAGGAAATCCACAGGAAAATCTCTGCACTCAGTGCAGATAATATTCTTAAAAGACTCTTGCCAAAATTCATCAGCATTGGCGTGGTGGAAAGTTTAAACATGCTTCCTATTTTCTCTTTCTTATAGGAAATATGTGCTTTTTTAGGCAGTCAAGATCACATTGACTTTTTGACCTTCTTAATGCAGTCAGTTACTTATGATGTCTCCCTAGATCTTCCAGGAACTTTTATAAGTTTGGTACTAATAAAGTAACTGGGAACATATTGCAGCCGTCTCCCTTGTCACTTAAAAAAACACATCAGCAAAATCCAAATAATCTTGGTGCATTTAACTCACAGTCACTATAGATTTTCTTCTTGTATGAGGCAACATGAAGGGAAGTATAACTCTTTTTAAAAACACAGGAAGAAAACAATTGCATTTTATTTGGCAACTTTTTTTTAAACAATACAGGAGGACCACGTTATTGAATGACACTCAGAGTAACACTGTACACACTACAGGATTTTTTTAGGACTGCAAGATAAAGCCCTTTGGCAATTCAATTATATTACCAAACAAAAGAGGGGTAATACTGGAGTCTGGTACAGCCAGGCTGCTGAATATGAAGACTACCTGCAGAATATATGAAAAGGAGAGTACCTTCTTTATGAAACTAAAGGTGTTAGAATTTTCAGTCTTGCAACCTGGTCTGTCTAAAAACTACACAAGGACTGCTGAACAAGACAATGTTGCAAATAAGGCCTGGCACTGCAGAAAGAAAGGGTTGCTTAAAATAATACCAATGTATAAGTACTGCAGACTGCATTGGTTCTATTTTCAGAGTAGTGGCTACAGGAAATGCTTGCAGAGACTAATAGTCCCATATAGTCATATACAATTTCTCTGTATGTTCTGGGTAGCAACTTCCTTTGTAGGTCACTTGAATAATAAATAAATCGTGTTGCCTAATAATGGAATTGTGGTGTTTTTTGTATCCTGGCATTGTTTTATAACACCACAAGGATTTTTAGCAGAGTAACTTTATTTACAATTCAGCTACCTACACAGCATTTCTGAAACATTTTATTTTCTTTAATTATTTATCACAATTTTTTAACTGGAACTGCCCCACTGGGCATAACACATTTTCAGTTGGAATCTTGAGATGTATAAGTCTCAACTGTCCAGACTTTTGCAGAATGTTCACACTTCTGCCTCATACTTTTAGTCTGTTCCTCGTGAAATTTATAATTTTCTGGTAAATCAGTGAGAAAGGAATTCACTAAATAATGTCAAACGTTTGAGTTTCAGACTTCACATCCTTCAAAAAATGTATGCTAACACAAAACCTTTTATTCTAGCAACTTGATAAGTTTATAATACCAATATTACAATTTGTCCCTATTTTGGGGCTTTGTCCCACCAATATTTTTGGCTTTGTCCAGATTTCTGGTGCTAAGATGTTGAAAGGTACATAGGATGAAAAGTTCAAAGACACACAAAACGTGTAAATAACCATAGTACTAAATGATACTGCCTATTAACTTATTGAAAATAGAGAATACAGTGCTGAAAAGCAATAATATGGATTTTAAGCATTGCAAACTTAAAGAATGACACCAAATTCAACACTGAATGAAAATAAATAGAAGAAATTGTGTGAAAATGTGTACAACTATGATGCCCTTAAATAAATTATGTGCAATATTTGCAATATTCTATGAAGAACAGTATGTCGTAGTCAGCATAAAATGAGTAAAACAGCATGTTAGAGAATTGAGAAATCAGAAATTTACAATAATCAGCAAAAATAAATACAATTTCCCCTATGAGGTAAACATATACTATTTCCAGTCATTTTAACCAAAAGAACATTTTGCTGAAAGTGACCAACTTGCCCTGAAGTTATACAACCTTACATACTGTATTAAGTTAGGGGACACAAGAGATGCGGCACCCTGTATTGTTGAAGTGCTGGCTTGTCCCTGTACTTCAGTTAGGGCTTCTGCTTTTAATTTTTTTTGTTTTTTTGCCCCTACTTTGGATGAAGTTAAAGCAGACTTGAAATAACATACCACATTTGCCATGTAGTAGACTGATGTCCTACCAGGATTGGTTTGTCTGTCTTGCATTCATTGAGTACAGGATATGCTATGGCCCCAACAATGAACTGGATAATACAGGCATTGGAGAATGAATTAGTAAGTGGAGCTGAAGTACAAAGTGACTTATACCCGAAATAAAGCCAAACAATCTACTTTTGCTGACCAGCTCAGAAAAAGAGAGAAACATGGCTTGTTTACAGCTAATGGGCTTTTGGTTTACTGATCTGAATACATCAGTAAAGATTTAGAAAAGTAAAAGTAAAATATCATGGGCATTCAGAAGTCATGTAGCCTGAAGCTCTCATATAGCCCATGGGCCTCCACTATAGGAGGTTTATGGCATTACAGCTTTGCTGGGTCTTTCTTGTTTTGTTAAGCAGGATCATCTGGGGATGGTAGGGGTGGTCTTTAGGTGCTTCACCCCACAGTGCTTCCACAGACAAGCCAGCAGGTCTGACATGAAATTGACACCTCTCTCAATCACTATTTCTCTTGGGAAACCTACCCTGCTGAAAACCTCTAGCAAAGGATTTGCCACCTTCTCTGTCTTGATGGAGGACAGAGCCACGACCTCATGGTATCTGGTGGCACAATCAACTGCCTCTAGGATAAAAATTCTTCCCTGTGGAACTTGGGGTGCTCAGAGGCCCCACAATATCCATACCTACCCTCTGAAATGGCTCCTCAGTCACAGGCAAAGGCATCAAAGTAGCTTTGACCTTGTCTCCTGCCTTGGCACTACTCACAGGTCTTGTAGTACTCTATTATACCCTTGCAATCCCAGGCCAATAGATGTTCTGTATAATACATTTCTTGGTACGCTTTATTCCCATATGACCTGCAAAAGGAATGTCATGGGCTATGGCTAGAAGTGCCAGACGGTAGGCTCTAGGCATTACCAACTGCTGTATTAACTCACATTCTAGCCCACCCTCAGGGGTCCACTCTCTGTACAGCAACTCTTTGACAGACTCTCCCTTTCCTTGAAAATCAGGTACCTCTTTAATTACCTCCCTCAAGTTTCTTAGTGTAGGGTCAGAGAGCTGAGCCTGTCTCAGCTCTATTTTTGTGACTCTTCTCAGCTCCCCTTCCACATGATGTCTGGTATCCTCTGACAGCGGTGCCTCACTGTCAGCCCGGGTATTACCACTCACCTCTGCCACTGCAGTTACTCTGTCCAAGGGAACATCAACACCTACCAGAAGCTGTGGCTCACCTTCAGATGTACTGCTACAGGGTAGCTCCTTCCCTGAAATAGCCACCTCATCAGCCCTGTCTTCAGGTGTGGTGTCTGTCTGGGTCTCCCCCAGGCTACTAGACCCACATACCTTTATCCAAGTCTGACTGCATGTAACTGCCTGCAGACAAGGTACTGCATTATCAAAATAATTCCCTATCAAGGCGTCTGCAGGGATATCCCAAACAACTACTTGCTTGCTTCATTTTCCACCCTCTCAGTCAAGGTGAACCCTGGCCAAAGGCATTTAGAATGGGGTCCCTCCTACAGCTCTGACTGGAATGGACTTCCCAAGCAAGTAGTGCTCCTCTTTAACCATTGCAAATTTCACAATGGTTAGGTCAGAAGCTGTGTCTCTCTTAGCAATGGCCTGCTTTCCATCCACTAAGATAGGATATAACCTCTTGTGATAGTTTGGTACCCTTGTTGTCTCCAAACAACTTACCACTGGCATATACTGTTATTCCCATTTGCTGGCTCTCCTCACTTTTGTTCCCCACCTTGCCTCCATAGACATCTATATGATACATGTCCCCACTGGTTACATTTGAAACATTTAACCCTTGATCCTGGCCTGTACCTAAACTAGTGGCTGCCCCTGTTAGTGACAGACTCTGTTGGGGTAGTTTAGGCTGCCCACCATTGGTTCTCTTATATCCATGTGCAGCACTGGGTATCCCCTTCCTGTCAGTGATGCCTTTCTTGCTATGTTAAGATCCCCTTTCTTCCCCAGCTCATCTGCAGACTTACATTCTCAGTCTGCCAACCAGATTCTCATTTCCTCAGGCAAAGTGCTAAGGGCTTGTTCCCTCACCATAAAGTCTGCCAGGCCTTCAAAAATGGTGACCTGATACCCACCCACTTACCCACCTATGATAATTAGTGCTTAACTCAGCAAAATAATCACACACACTTTCATCTGCCTTGCATCTATGCTCATGAAACTTTTTTTTTGTAAGCTTTAGATGTTAACTTAGAGCATTCAAGTAAACATTTCTTTACTTTTTCATAATTCAAACAATTAATATCAGATAATTTGGAAACAACAGTTACAACTTTACCTTGCAGTAGGGGGGTCAGGAACCATACCCAGAGCCCTTGGTCAACATTATACTGTTTACATATCTTTCAAAGATATGAATAAAACTATCAAAATTATCAGCCTCTGTAAATTGTGGAAGAAATTTACTGATGTTTATTCTTCTGGGGTTCGGTTATTCCCTTCCCCATTACCTCCATGACCCTGGTGAAGAGTCCACATCTCCCTCTCATGATGATGCTGCTTCTCATTTTCTTTGGCCTCCAAACACTGTAGGCTCTCATTTTCTTCAACCTCCAAATGCCGGAATCTCTCTGCTGATTCTATTTCCATCTGTTTTGCCTGCTGTAGTCTCTCTGCTGATTCTAATTATATATGTTTGGACTCCAGTTCAAGTCTCTTTAACTCCAGATGGATTTTTAAGTCCTCTGAGGAAAAGGTGAGCTGTCCTGTTTCTGAGGGCTGCAAATCCCCATCACCAAAATGGTTGATCTCCTGGTTGCTGGTCTGAGCTGCAAGTACGGCTGAAATCATTTCCTCTTTAGTCAGGTTGGCATACATCAGTCCTTTGGCTTCACACACTTTAGCCAAATGGTTCTTTGTCAGTTTGCCATACTCCACTGCTGACATCTTTGCCTGCTTTCCCCGAATAAACTAAACTAACAAAAAAAAATTACATAGAACTGTTGTGAAATGAAACTCTGAATGTCTATCTTGTCGCTGCTAACAGAATGCACACCTTCAGTGACAACTGATTACGGGGTACAGAAGTTCAATTAATGCCACCAATATTTGATGCCCCCACTTTGGACCAGTAATCAAGGTGCCTGAATCCTCATCACTGACACTAGTGAAGGATGTTCACATGGAATACAGATAGATACACTCAGTATTTCCAGATGCAGACCTCTATTCTTCAAGTACAATTTCCCTTAAGAGACCACAGGGAACACAGTCAGCCCAGGGTCTAGACCTTTCTATATCTGTCTCTCCCCAGGTCCCCAATAAGGCCCCCCATTGGCACAGCTGTGTTCAGCACCCTCTCTGTGAAACCAGAGCTTCGTGTCCCTGCTCCAAGTAGCTGACATACACACTCTTTGAGATTTACTTCACACACACACACACACACACACACACACACACACACACACACACACACACACACATACACACACACCTGGGAAAAGCTTTGCCCAGGCTATAAGGTAGATTCACTGCCACCAGTCAGTTACTATAATACTCTTGAAAGGGTATCCAACTATAATGAGTGAAATTAATATTAATACAAATGGTAATGTTGACCAAACAGCCAGGTTTTCAGTTGTGGCCACAGTTATCACCAAATAAATATGTGCAAATACTCTCAGAACTTAAATATTTTTCTAAAAGGACAAGCCACAATGAGAAGTTTAAATATTTTTAATAATAAATAATAAAAGAACATGAAAATACTAAATATCTATTTACAGTAAACATCAGACTTTCAGTCACAGGGAATATTGAAAATAACACAGCTGGAAAGAGTCACATAGTTACAGAAAGCCAATACTTAACTATTCTCACTATATTTTCCTGACTGATCTAGAGAATTACTGTTCCTACTTACTAAATAGAGGAAGGCAAGATGATGTGGGTGAGTGGTCCTTATTGTCAATTCCAAGACAGAATACAGAATACTGAGAGCAATCTCTTACTAATATTCAGATATTATGTCTGGCTTACAGAATAACACCACACACCCATCTGGTCATTTGACTCCATTTCCCGCACTATCCCCCATCACTAGAAGCTGCCAGGGTTTAGCACCTGTGTGCTACAATATACACTAAGTATTTAGCTAAGTTTTATTAAAGTATCTGGAAGCCATAAAACAATAAAACCATTCCACTCTTCCTACAGGAGCTACAAACTATTCTCTAGCACAGACATTGTGTCTCTGGCTCCATTCAAAACTGTGGGATAACATCTTTATGGCTTAGGCACAGTAGTTTAATTTTCTTACTATTTTTGAAGTTTTAGATTAACCTCTTCTCTTCCAGTATCCGCTGTCAGAATGTATACATTTATTTCAGTTACAATAATACATGTACATTTCTTTTCTTACCAGCACGGCACATTGTTGATACTTTTTAAAACAAGCAACTTTACAAATACATTTTTAAACAGAAGCATCCGTACAAATCAGTTTGATACACAAATGACATAATTCTTTACTAAATTCCAACTAACTGTGCTGGCATATGTTACACACCCACTGGGCTACCTCTTCTGGCATAGCTGGCAGTACCACTTATCATCACAACCTTCTTACCCTTTAGTTTGTGATATAAGGTCCATTTCGCTGTAGCTTTATTATCAAGCAAAATGTGATCCAGTTTAAACTGTTAATTAGTCAGCGAATTAACTTCTCTAATTAGTGCTCTATTACCAAAAGACACAGCCATAGAAAAGCTACTAAATGGTTTCTGGATAATAAAAAGTTGGTATTATAGAGAGGAAAAATATTAGGATAAATTTAATTAATACTGTACGGCAAAGCGAGTCTTTAGGCAGCCTTCCTCGGAATTGCGGTGGAAGGTTAATTTCTCACTCTTACCTATAGTTTATATTATTTGCTTCTTAGTAACCTCATTTTTTTCATTATTCCCTCGATTCTCAGTTCTCCAGTCCACTTCCTCCTCTTTACCTCTGTACTCCACTGTCTACAACTTCTGCTTACTCTATGCCAATTGGGACAATCTTCCTTTTCCAACTTCAGCACTAGCCCCACAGGTTAGCAGAACAGCTTACACAGTGAGGCCTTTGTTAATCCCACTTTGCACTTCTACTGCCAGACTTGCTTCACCCCCATCACAAGTCACAAGTCCCCATGGAAAAATATATATTCGGTCTAGCCATGCCCCTACACACATGTTTATCTGAGGCTTACCTGTGCTCCTTTCAGTGAAGACATACCTACATTCATCATCTTTTCTCCCTCCTGCTCCTCTGCAAAGACATAATAAGAACTGGTAACAGTAGTGTTGTCTATCTGATGCTAACTGCATCCTTATTGCTCCCTCCAATAGACACCCTATGACTCACTCACCCCAGGGTCATCTCTATGTTTACAGCTTCTCCTCAGTAACCTCACTTCCATCATCTGTCACTCTCTCCCAAGCCTAACAAAATTATCAAAAGCAACAGTCTTGTGCTTCAGCTACTAACTTATCTATTACTTACTCCTTAACACACACAGCCCACCACTTTAGTTCACCTAGTAACTTATCTGTACTACTTACTCCTTAACACACACCACCCACCTCTCTAGTTCACCTAGTAATATACCTGTATTACTTAACTACTTAACACACACCACCCACTTCTCTAGTTCAACTAGTAACCTATATGTATTACTTAACTCCTTGACACACACTACTCACCTCTATAGTTCATCTAGTAACTTATCTGTATTACTTAACTTCTGAACACACACTGCCCACCTCTCCAGTTCAACTACTAACCTATCTGTATTACTTACTCCTTAACATACACCACCCATCTCTCTAGTTCTCCTAGTAATCTATCTGTGTTACTTCTTAACACTCACCACCCACCTCTCAAGTTAATCTAGTAACCTATCTGTATTACTAAACTCCTTAACACACACTGCTTATGACGTCCCCCCTCTGGGCCAGTAGTCAAGGAGCCTGAATCCTCACCATTGACACTGGAGAAGGACATTCACTTGGAACAAAAATAGATACACAGTATTTCCAGATACAGCTCTCTGCATCAAGCACAATTTCCATGAAGAACGCACAGGGAAAACACTTAGTCCGGCATTTGGATGTCTCTCTCTGTCTCCCTTTAGGTCCCCAATAAGACTCCCCACTGGCACAGCTATAGAGATGAGTCCTGAGCCGAGTGTCTGAGCCAAGTCCTCCAACACCCTCTCTGTGAAACCAGTATTTCATGTCCCTGCTCCAAACAGCTGACACACACACTCTTTGAGATTTGATTTTCACACACACACACACACACACACACACACACACACACACACACACACACACACACACACACACACACTCACCTGGGAAAATCTGGCACATATTTACTAGCTATGCCCCCTTCTGCCCAGACTAAAAGGTTGCTACTGCCACCAGACACTCCAAAGCCAGCTACTCTAAAACTCTTTAATATGAAATTAATATGAGTACAAATAGTAGTTTTTGACCAATGCAGTAAGGCTTTCAGGAGAGGCCACAGAGTCACCAAATAGATATGAGTACTGTCAAAGGTTAAAATATTCTCTAAAGGACCAGCCACAATGAAAAGTTTAAATATATTTAATAATAAATAATAAAAGCACATGAAAATACTAAATATCTATTTATAATAAACACCAGATCTTCAATCACAGGAAATATTTCTGTGAATATTCCTGCTCTCCATTCCATCCTACAGTATCACATCCCAACTCGCACTCTTCGGCCTTCCAAAAAACAATTATAAAGTATAACTAAACCCAACAAAAGAACTGGACAAAGTCTCTGCCTGACTATGGAATGCTCTGTCTTCCATAATCACTCAGCTAGAATTGCTAAAAACCTTTAAAAACCATTAAAATGTCATTTACTCAATAACCATATATGTTCCTGCACCCATACCCCCAAGCCATCATAAACACTTAAAGCGCCATCTTTTCCATTCATCATTCTCTACTTAGCAACTTTTAAATGACTAAAAATCCTTCTCTTTCTCTTCTAACAAATCACTACTGCTACTTTCTCCTACCAAGAATCTACAAATTGTGTATCTTTAATACAATCCCCTATTGTACTTGAATTTTACTTACTACTATCCTATGCAAATACTGCTATGACCTTTAACTTCTTTGTATTGTTAAGACAATGCATTTGTCAATGCTACTGTATGTATATACTACTATATTATGCAATTGTCTGCTAATAACCTAAGATTCATTGTTTATTGTTTACAATACTGTAATAAAATGTTTGTGGAGCTTTACTCCCTGGGCCTCCACTGAAAATGGGTTTCTGATCCAGTGGACTTTCCTGTTTAACAAATGTCAATAAATAAATAAATAAATATTAAAATAACACAGATGAATAGACCCAGACAGATACAGGAAAAACAATACTTAACTAATCTCACTATATTTTCCTGACTGATCTAAAGAATTACTATTCCCTGGTTCACTTACTAGAGCAAGGCATGATGAAATAGATGAGGGGTCCTTCTTGTCAGGTTTCAAAAACAGAGTGCCATGATACTTCAGTATCATCTAATATTAAAACATAATTTCAGTGATGAATTACAGATGACATCACACACATAGGTTCATAGGTGTTTACTAGGCTAACAACAACAAGGGCCTTTTTAAGCCTAGCCATGCATCCCAGATCTCTGACAAGGTCTTTGGGCCTGGGAAATGAACCTTTTACACGTTACCTCTGTCCATTAGAGACATAGGTTCATACTAGGCTATCTGCCCTAGGGCATTTATAAGTCTAGCCAGAACATGTTTGGCTTTCACCACCCATTTTAAATTAATTTTGCTATGCCCTTTTTCGAGGTTAGTATACTGTGCCTCTGTCTAACAGTGACACAGAAGTGATACCCGGGGTAAACCTACGATCTCCCATCCACTCATCAAGATTCCTCTTGAAGAGAGTCAATGAGGGACTCTGCCTAACCTGGACTGGGATTTTATTCCAGAGTGAAGGGAGCCTCTGGGTTATGAATCTGTCCCTCCAGCATGTCCTATTTATTTCAGTGCTGAGGTTAAAGTCTCTCGAGCGAGTAGCTCGATGGGATTTGGATTTTCTGAGGTGCAGCATGTCCATTAATTCCGGGTTGGACATGGCTTTATACGTCAGGCACAGATCGCCTCTGAACAGGTGGTATGCCACTGAGTAGAGTTGGAGTTTCTTTAACCGGGCAGCATATGGCATCTGTTTGAGCCCTTTGATCCCCTTGGTGAGGTACTTTTGGGGTCTTCCCAGTTGCTGCAGGTGTCTGGTAAGGTACATCCCAAAAGGGGCATTGTACTCAATTATGGGCCTGATGAGGGATGAGTAAAGAGGCACGATGACCTCCCCTGATCTAGATGTGAATCCCTTCATGATTAGGTGGGCTATATAAAATGTTTTTCTAACCACTTTGGCCACGTGGTTGTCAAATGAGAGATTGCTATCAACTTGGGTCCCCAGGTCCCTAATTACTTCTTCTGTACTTAATGGATTACCACCTATGTGGTAATTTGTGGGCACTGTTTTGCCAAAGGGATGACTATACACTTTTTGGCATTTAGCTTGAGGCCATGGCTCTGGCACCAGTTGTCTGTTTCTATGAGGCCCTTTTGGAGGATGCTTGTGTCGGCTGGAGAGTCAATTATGGCCCAGTTTGCAGTCATCTGCGAACTTGGTCAGCCACAGTCCTTCCGTGTTGGCCTGTACCTCCGAGAAATATATACCGAACAAGAGAGGTCCCAGGACTGAGCCTTGTGGGACACCACTTGTAACTGGTTTGGAGTCTGACATGGCTCCAGCAATTCTAACCATGTGGGTTCTGTCCTTGAGCCAGTTTGCAATCCATCTAGTGACATAGGGGTTTATATTTAAGCTGTTGAGCTTATCTATAATGCCCGAGTGGGGTATTGTATAGAAGGCTTTTGCGAGGTCCAGGTAGGCTGTGTGGACCACCTTCCCCTCGTCAATGGCCTTGGTGACTGTTTCAAAGAAATCAACCAGGTTTAAGAGGCAGGATCTGCCCTTAACAAAGCCAAACTGGGTAGGATCCAGTGTCTGTAGGTCCCCAAATAGGTGTCAAACCAGAGATGAATTTCCGGTTTCCCATCCAATTGTCCAAGTTGCACTTGAATTGGGTCAGGGAGGAACTCTGCTTCACCTGGATGGGGAGCCTGTTCCATAGATGTGGGGTAGTCTCTGGGATACATACATAACTCTCCAGCAGCTCCTATGTATATCACAGGCAAGGTTTAATTCTTTAGAATGTGTAATTCTGGTGCTGTTTGTTTTGTGGATATGCAGGAGGTCCATCAGAGTGGGGTCTGACAATGCCTTGTATGCCAGGCATAGATATCCCCTCAAAAGCCTGTAGGAGACAGAATACAGGGATAGGGCCTTGAGGCGGTCTGCATAGGATGTATCACTTATGCCCTGTATTCGTTTAGTGAGGAACCTCTGTGGACATTCCAGTTGTTGGATATGCCTGGTTAGGTACATACCAAAGGAGACATTGTACTCAATGATAGGTGTGATGAATGCTGAATACCGTGGAACAATGACTTCCCTGGACTTAGATGCCATACCTTTGTTTATAAGTTGCACAACACAGAATGATTACCTCAAAGTGTAGACACATGATGGGGAAAGGCTAGATTACTATCTACGTGTGTGTCCCTAAGTTCCTGACTACTGGGTCAACTCTAAGGGGTGTGTTGTCAATATGATAGTTTCCGGGGATGGATGACTTCCCAAAGGATACTATCATGCATTTCTTGGCATTTAGTTTCAGTCCATGGCTCTGACACCAGTTGTTTGTCTGTGTCAGCCCATCCTGGAGAACATTTGTGTCAGTGTGAAATTCAATGACGGCTCCTAATTTGCAATCATCTGCAAATTTAGTCAGCCAGAGACCACTGACATTGGCCTTGAATTCCGAGAAGAAAATGCCAAAAAGGAGTGGTCCAAGGACTGATCCCTGAAGGACTCCACTTGTGACTGGTCTCTTTGTAGAGATGGACTCCCCAATTCTAACTTCCTGGGTCCTGACTGTGACCCAATTGTCTATCCACCGGGTGACATTCGGGTTTGTACCTAACCTCTTGAGTTTGTGAACAATGCCTGAGTGGGGTAATGGGTCAAATGCCTTAGCCAGGTCAAGGTAGGCAGTGTGAACAATTCTGCCCTCATCCATTGCTTTGGTGACCTTCTCAAGGAAGTCTACCAGGTTGAGTAGGCATGATCTGCCCTTAATGAAACCAAACTGGGTTTTGTCTGGAGGTTTATTATATCTCTACTGATCATCACCATGATAATTCTTTACATGGCTTTACATATATGACTAGTGAGACTTATCAGTCTGTAGTTTCCAGGGTCTGTAGATGGCCCACATTTGTGCAGAGGGATGACTGTTGCCTTTCTCCATTCATGAGGCATGGAACCTGTTTGGAGGCTACAGTTAAATAGTAATTCCAAAGGCCCTGATAGGTCATGTTTCATGCTATATAGAAGGCATCCTGGGATATTGTCTGTGCCCATTGATGCAGTGTTCTTGGTCTTAGAGAGAGCATTAAGGACCTGTTCCCTATTGACAGTAGCAGGAGTTATATTTGATTATATTTCCTGAGGGAAGGTTGAGGGGGAGACAGGAGTAAAGTTAGAGCTGAATTTATCAGCCGGGAGGTTTTCTATATCTTCTGGCTCAGTATAGGTGGCTCCATTTACAATGAGCTCTGCACAGAATTATGTATTGCCTTTGAGGTTGAAGGCATAGCTGAACAATGCTTTGTGGATGTCGTTGGCCTGGGAGGTTATCTGACTTCTGGTTCCCATACTACCCCCATTACTGGAAACTGAACCAGAATTTTGAACATATGTGTTAAAAATACACACACACACACACACACACACACACACACACACACAGCTTTGCTAAGATCTGTTGCAGCGTTTGGAAGTCATTAAACAATAAAACACTCCCACTCTTCCTACAGAAGCTGATAAACCACTCTCTGGCACAGACATTTCATCTCTGGCTGCAGTTAGAACTGTAAGATACAATCTTTATGGCCTAAATTAACTAATTTAATTTCTTACTATTTTTCAAAGTTAGCTGGACTGAGATTAACCTCTTGTCTTTCAATATTCTCTCTTAACATATATACACTTTCTCAGTTACCACAGTACAGTCAGATATAAATGTATACTTCTTTTCTGTCCACCAGGACACACTATTGATACATTTATAACACAAGGAACTTTACAAATACATTTTCAACACAAGCATCTGTATAAATCAGTTTTATTTACACGTGACATATAATTCTTTATAACATTCCAGCTAGCTGTGCTGGCACATGTTACATATTCACTGCCCTACTTCTCCTGGCATAGCTGTCAATACCTCACATTGTCACACCGCCCACCTCTCTAGTTCAACTACTAACCTATCAGTATTACTTACTCCTTAAGACACACCACCCATCTCTCTAGTTCAACCAGTAACAAATCTGTATTACTTACTCCTTAGAACACACCACCCATCTCTTTAGTTCTCCTAGTAACCTATCTGTATTACTTAACTTGTTAACACACACCACTCACCTATCTAGTTCACCTAGTAGCCTATCTGTATTATTTACTTCTTAACACGCACCACCTACCTCTCTAGTTCATCTAGTAACCTAGCTGTATTACTTAACTCCTCAACACACACCACCCACCTTTCTAGTTCACCTAGTAACCTATCTGTATTACCTACTCCTTCACACACCACCCACATCTCTAGTTCACCTAATAACCTATCTGTATTACTTGCTCCTTAGCACACACCACCCATCTCTCTTGTTCAGTCACTCCCTCAAGCTTCCTACTGTTTCCCTGTTCATTTACAATATCTAGTTACTTCACCTATTCATACCCAGAAATCTAAAGATATGCAATGAAGTATTCAGTATGGCAATTTAGTTTACAGGATTACGGTTACAAATTTCTAAAGAGCTTCATTCTTGTGTCCTGGGTTTGATCCCTTCAACCTCTATTTGTATAAGGGTGACATGGAGTAAGTCACTTAACTAGACAATGTTTTTAGGATGCCCCTGAAATTAAGCACTTGTATATCATAGGTGTACCTGCTTAATAAATAATTAAAACATAACTTCACTCTTATTGTGGTAAAGAACTATATAAATCCAGTAAATTGAAGATGCTGACACATATCCACAGAATACTCTCACCATTTAATACTTTTACTTACTGCAATGTATCCCAAAAAGTGCACGATATCTCATATTACCTTAGAATATACTCCCAGCTCCCCTCCTCCTATATCACATAATGCCATGACAGGAAGAAATAATGTGTGGAAAGAATATCATACTAATACAACCTACCATTCAATGCAAAACTATAGTCAAATGTGGGGCAAGTTTTGTGGCATAAAGGGATAGAGCCGTGACTGCAATGTATTCAACTGTATACAGTTATATTTGTGCTATATGACATCAGTATGATCAGTTTATTGTTATGTTACTGTATAACTTGTCAAACACCTGTCCTTGGCCCCCTATTGTTCGGCATCTACTTCTCAGAAGTACAGGCCAACATGGGAGGACTTTGGCTGACAAAGTTTGCAGACGACTGCAAACTGGGCGCCATAGTGGAAAGTGCATCGGACACGGATATCCTTCAGAAGGGACTCACGGAAACAGATAGCTGGTGCCAGAGCCATGGCCTGAAGTTAAATGCCAAAAAATGTATAGTCATACCCTTTGGGAAAAACAAGGTAACCCCAAGCTACCATATAGGTGGCAATCCACTAAGCACAGAAGAGGTTATCAGGGACCTGGGGACCCAGGTTGACAGTGGCCTTTCTTTTGACACTCACGTTGCTAAAGTGGTTAGAAAGACCTTCTACATTGCCCACCTGATCATGAAGGATTCACATCCAGATCTAGTGAGGTCATTGTTCCCCTGTACTCTTCACTTATCAGACCAATGATCGAGTACAATGCCCCATTCGGGATGTATCTCACCCGACATCTGCAGCAATTGGAGAGACCCCAAAAGTTCCTCACCAAAAGGATAAAGGGACTCCAAAATCTGTCATATGCTGCCAGATTGAAGAAACTCCAGCTCTATTCAGTTGCATACCGTCTGCTCAGAGGTGACATGTGCCTGACATACAAGGCCATGTCCAACCCGGAATTAATGGACATGCTCCACCTCAAAAAATCCAAATCCCACTAGAGCAAGCGACTTAAACCTTAGCACGGATATAAATAGGACGTGCTGGAGGGATAGATTTATCACTCAGAGACTCCCTATGCTGTGGAATAAAATCCCGGTCCATGTGAGACAGAGCACCTCGCTGGCTCTGTTCAAGAGAAATCTTGACCTGTGGATGGGAGATCGTAGGTTTATCCCGGGAATCATCTCTGTGTCACTGCTGGACAGAGGCACAACAAACTAATGGGCACAGTATTTTTTCATATAAGGGGTGGCGTAAGCCACAAAAATTTGGGCTAGGCTTATAAATGCCTTAGGGCAGATAGCCTAGTATAAACCTATGAACCTATGAACAGACGTTTTCACTGTGCATACTTGTGTTATTCACCTGGTTTGTGTCTGAAAAGGTTCCCAGAACCAGCCTGCTAACCCAGACAGCAAATTCAAATAAATAAATTATCCTGCAAACCCAACATGGGGAGTTCAAAGCAATGCATCTTATCTGTCTCAACATCTTTGTCTAATTAAATCTTTTCCACCTTTAGCAAGTCCACATAAATCAGATACTGCTACCACCTCTGAATCATGGCTTAAAATAGATATTTCACATTAAGAAGTGACTCTATATTGATATCACCTATTCTGATAAAACTGCAGCTCATAAGTGAGTAGGGGGGCTTGCTATTTTCTTTGAGAACAATCATTACCTGTAACTACTGCACTGCAAAACTGTCCTGTCAAAGGAAGCAGAACCTTTATTTGCAACATAAAAACTGAAAGCACGAAGGCAATGAATGTTACCTGTGCTTGCATATATCCATACTAAGCTCTTCTCTTAGAATGTACTTTATAGTGGTCAGCTACTAACATAACCATTAGAAACTGTAATAATTAGACACCTAAACACAGACTAGAATAATCACTGTAATCCACTCTTTCATTCTATCATTGACATCTTTGGACTTGTGCTACTCATCTATCGACCAATGAGGACTGATCAACATTCTGACAAATACAGCTTCCTGGACTGTACCCAATGATTCTCTTCAAAAAGTAATAAGACTGCTGGTACTATGGCTGAGTCACTGAAAGATGTATTCTGATATAATCAGTGTTAGGAAAGAAACTTGAGCCAACAGCAGCCAATTACTTATATATGAGCAACATTACATTTTAATCATGAACTCTTCTTAAATGATTTCTTCAAACTCCTTACCTGTAACCAAACTCATCACCTTGGACAATACAGTTTGTTTGTGTCTTTCGGCTTTTCCCTGTTAGGGGTCACCACAGCGGAACTCCGGTCCGCTAATGATTGGCAGTAGATTTTTTACGTGCCGAGTTTGCCAGCCCTGATGCACAAACTTCAACGAAGGTACGCCCATTCACGCATGCCTCCACACAGAAGTCGCACTAGCTGAGTATCGAACGGCACAACGTCTTGCTGTGAGGCGACAACGCTACCGCAACACCACCACCAAAAATCTTTAAAACCACCTTCCTTAATGTTAATACATACTCACTCATCATGCTTATTCAAGCCAAACAAGATTATCAGCCTTGACTCACAACTGAATTAAAGAATGCTGTAATAAGAAATAATCTGAAAAGAATGCAATGGTAATAAATTATCCTGTTCAACGCAAAACTGTAGTCAGATCTGGGGTCAGGTTTTGTAGCATACAGGGCTAGATGTCTCACTTCTCCCCATATGTACTTTGTTCAGTTATTGGCCATGGCACTGGCCTGGGAGGCATGGTCTTGAGTAGTTGAGGTTGCGTCCCAATACACAGGGACAAGGGGCCATGATCCTAGCTAAAAAAAAATGCATGCACTCCAGCCAAGCACCAAAGGTGTGAACCAATATGCGCTATCAGCAGCTCAGAGCAGCTTAGCACTACCAGCTGACAAGGGGGGGTGGTGCTGCTAGGACTCCCACTTAAAAGTTCTCCATGGTGATGGCAACCATTCCCTATTCTGAACTCTTCTTTCGAGTGTCCTCTGATGCTAGGTATGGGAAGGAATGAACAGACCATCTAAGAACTTGATTTGATAATCAAGAAAGAGTAGGGCTTAAAAGAATGAAAACAAGAAACAACTAAATGTGTAACACCTGCAAGCAACTAATAAAAAAATGCAAGTATCAATTTTTCCTTAGTCTTCAAGAGTAGTGTAACAGTTCCCCTGAGCAGTTCTGGAATGGAGCAAAACATTTCTTTTTCCAGAAGAAAAAAAACAAATCATTCCCCAAACAGCGGTCAATGGAGTTCTGCACAATTCAGCTTTGATTCCAAAATTTCATACAATCACACCAAAAGTGAACCAGCGATCACAATTTAAATTAACTACCTGCAGCCTTTGACTTCAGTCTGCTAACTCCAGCATACTTCAGAATAAGACTCCTTTACCACATAAAGACTTTTGGCAATCTGGCAAGAGATGGGATGCCACACAAATCTTTTTAATGATCTACCTCTGCACTTGCATGAACTGTTTTGATCTCCGTCAACAAGTGCATAAAAGAAAAGTATCTACCTGCACTAAAGAAGAAATACCCAATCATCAATCTACAAATGGAGGACTACCACAGATATTAACTTCTTTGTTCCAAGATATTTTTCTGATCAGCTTACTGTTTCTTAGAATGGTTTTAGGCTGTGAAATATCACAGACATTGCTTTGCTACATGTCAATGAATACATTTATACTGAACTCAGTAAAAGGTAAATTGC
>NC_056728.1:220226069-220326069 GCF_019279795.1 Protopterus annectens
TCTTTCTATATATATGCATCATATATGTATATAAGATTCCCCTGCTCTTGTCGATCATACCTTTGGTTGACAAATGCGTTTGAATAGTAAAACATCTGAGATGTCTATGTTGCTTCATCATGACAGGTAAGTGGGGTTTGGAGGGGGATTTGAGTGTCTGTGCATATGTGTGGGTGTTAGGATTAAAGTCGAAGTTGGGTGAGGGGATAGGTGTAATATTTCGAGTACTTTAGGGTTACAAGTGGATAGATATAGTGTTGTGTTTGTGCGTCCAAAAATGTCTTGTGCAGTGGTAGTGTTACAAGAAGGTGTTTTTTTTAAGGTGTGGGGTTAGTGCTGGGGGCAGGGTTAGGATTTCGGTTAGCACTCATTACCTAGGTGGTGCATGGGCAGGGGGAGTGTCATGCCACTGTAATACCTGCACATTAAGCAGTTAGCAATTCAAGTAAAGTCTGCAGACTTAGATACATAGGTTCATTGGTACATACTAGGCTAGGTGTCCTTGCAGGCCATTCTAAGCCTAGCCAATTTCCATTTTGGTACATCTGATTAAGAACTGATGTTAGAAGACATATACAAGCCACCTGCATATACTCTGCAAATTAAACACTGACTTACCAAAAATATACTTCTGTTGCAAATTCATGACTATGTTTTGAAAGGCATGAGCACAAAAAAAAAAGTCAAAAGTGTTATACTGTTCCAGAATACTAGCATTAAATGTATGAGATAGATGTTTTTGAAGGAGCCTACAGTCATAACCTTTCTACGAGGCTGTTTTGTAGTACTCAAAATGTTACATGAAGCTTACACTAGAATATCCAGAAAGAAAGTTGTACAGATCAAATGTATAATGGGCTGGTATAAATCACGAACTGGAAAAAAAAGATGAGTGATCAATGCCACACACCACCAAATGCACACTGTATCCATGGGGATGGTCTGAGAAGTAATTAGACTAGTCTGCATGTGGATTATGCTGTTTACTCTTTGTTGTTTCTAGTTTTGACAGGTGCTTACTCAAAGTGGATGACTGCATACATCATAAATTCTGCTACTTCTAATGTGATGAGTGAAGGGCTGAGACAAAGATTTAGTATACCATAATACCATAAATATGCCTGCCTGTGAATATTATTTCACCAGTGCAGAGTTTTACTTGTGTATATTTGTTTTTTAACGAGGTTAACCCTACTGAGTCAGGCCTTTTTTTTTCTGGGGACTCAAATGGAGAAAGCTTCATGAAAAAAATCTTGCATAGAATCAAGAGACAGTGTATAAAATAGTATTCAGTACAAAAATGCTACATGTGAACATAGGTGTTGTTTAGTAAAAGGAAATGCTACGTAGAAAAGCAAGCATACTATTCATAGGAAAAGTTGCTCAGCAAATGGTAAATTCTAAGGTCTAAGATGCAGGTCATTACTTTTCTAGTTACGAAAGACAGCAGTGCAGATCCTCAAAGGTCATGATTCAAAGCTGTACTCAATATTTAGTGTATAGAAATATTTATATATATCCAAGGTATAAACTGTAAGCAAAATGTTGTTCACTAGACAGATAATGATTATGGATACTGCAGGCAGCAGAAGAGTTCTAAAGTAGAACACTAAGTGATTCTACTAGAGTTG
This sequence comes from Protopterus annectens, assembly GCF_019279795.1. NCBI lineage: Eukaryota > Metazoa > Chordata > Ceratodontiformes > Protopteridae > Protopterus > Protopterus annectens. The sequence continues at coordinate 220,227,701 of NC_056728.1, forward strand.
CAGTACATAGATGACTGAAAGTGTATTTTGCACAGTATTTTGTTGAACGTAGGCATAAGGGCTGTAGATCTTACATATGTAAAGTGAGAGTCCCTTCATAATATTTGTCATGTAACCACTGTACCGTTTCATGCTTCATCTAATACTCTAGCAGAGAATTTAAAGGAATGAAAAAGAAAGATGAGGCTGTGGAAAAAAATGTAATTTTATTTTTGTTTAGCTACAGAATTACCCCTTAAGGGGCAGATTTACCTTTGATAGAAATGCTTATGTTAGAAAAGCCAAAATCCACATATTGCATATTTCACTGCCTTATACCAGATTTGACAGTGAAAAAAATAAGTTCAGAAGCACCTGTCTGACAAAAAAATAGAGTCAAGTCAGAGGCATAGGTAGGGTGGGACAAAGGGGGAGGCTGCCCAAGGTGCAAGGTTTATAGGGGCCACAATTGGCAAATGTTGATGGAGCAGTGGTACATTACCACCAATCAGAAATTAAGGCCAATACTGTATTTGTAGTCATGGCTTAAGCTCTAAATTCATTCACCTGTGGTATTATATTATATTTCTAGTACGCCGTATGTTACAACTTCTTAGCAGATTTTTTTTTTTTGTCCTGAGCTTTGAGAAGTTTGTTTTTTTTTTTTTTCACTTTTTCTGAGGGTGGTGCCAGATCAGGGACTGCATATAGCTCCAGTTCTGATTTAAGTTAATTAATGTCTATCTGTGAAGCTACAGTTATGGTCCTAAATAGATCCTGGATATAAACAAAAGCTATGAACTTACCATAACAAAAGATCCATGTTGTCATCTTCTTTCCATTTCAACAAGTGAGCATATTGGATCCATATGGATCAAAGGCCACCAGCTAAACTTCGGTTCTAAGGCTCAACCTCCTCCCCTCTCTCTTAATGCACCACAAGCCCTACTGCCCTCAGATCAAATTTGCCTCAAATATATGATTATCGAACTGTAAGTAAGACAACAACAGTACTAAAAAGGAAACTAACCAGAAACAGCAGTCTAAAAGGATTGCAACCAAGCAAGTCTCAAGGAAGATGCGGTGCAGTGCAGTCCAGTGGGAGCCATGAAACAGTGACCATTTGGATGGGGAGAAACTGGAAGGAATGTTAAGATGGATGGAAGAAGGCAATGTGGCATACTCATTATGGTATGTATGTAAATTTTATATTCACTGTTGTCTGTTCTGTCTGCCTCAACAAGTGGGACAGTGTCCCCAGCTAGAATAATCATGGGAGGCATATGGAAAGATATTCCAGAGAATGGCAGAACTACAGGAAGCTCTGGACCTGTATTGTAAACTGATCTTATAAAGAGAGACATCATATGAACTGTCCATGTAGCTGCTCTACAAATAACAATGGGAATGTCATTAAAAGAGGGTCTGAAGGCCACAACCGCCTTGGTATAATATGTCTTTGGTTTAGAAGGTAGTGACAATCCCTTAGCCCTGTAAGCAAAGGTAAAAATATCTGATAACCACCTGAATATGATAACCTTAGACACACTAGAATCCATTTTAGCCTTAGAAAAGAAGATAAACATACAGGTGATCACTTTTCATGAAGTCCTTTGTGGGTTTATATAAAAATTAAGACGGTGATCATCCAAACAATGGAGCTGATAGTCACCTTTACTTGAGAAATTTTGAAAGAAGACTGGTAGTTGTATAGTCTGGTTAAGGTCAGTCTTTGGAGCCACTTTAGGAATGAAGGCTGGGCTGGTCCCGAGGGAAGCCCTACACCTATGAAAAATGAAATACAAAGTCTTATATGACAAGGCCTGGAATTTTGAAATCCTTCTGGTTGATGTCACTGTCACAAGAAACAATGTTTTAAAAGACAGAAATTTCAGCTTTAATGAAGCTGCAGCCTCAAATGGTCCCTTGGTAAGACTCTGTAACAGTACTGTAATGTTCCAAGGAGGCACGGGATCCCACAAGGTGGGGTGTAAAAGAAAAACACCCCTTTAGAATGCTTTTGAAAGCCACAAGCAAGCAATTGAAGCCTGCTCCTCTCCCACATGAAAACTGGAATTGGCAGCTAACTGTACTTTAATCATGGATTAACTGGCCCCATCATGGAAGTGACCTGCCAGGAAATTCAGTATCGAAGGCAAAGTTGACAAGAAGGGGTCTAGACCCTTAGCACTAGCCCAAATGATAAATCTTTCCAATTGCTTTTATAGATATTCCTAGTGGACGGTTTCTGTGAAGAAATGCAAATATGTGACTCTGGAAGACAGTCTGGAAGCTCTAGTTATCATTGGAATAGGAGAAACCAAGCAATCAGATTGAGGAATTTGATGTTCATATGAGGCTTACAGGAGGGCTGAGAGATCAGATCTGGAGGGGGATCCAGAACACAGGGTGGATATACTAGGTGAGGTTAAAGAAAGAGGAACCAAACCTGTCAAGGACAAAAAGGAGCAATAAAAATCACCTTTACCTTGCACCAGTCTAATTCCAAAGAATGTGACTGTGACAGGAGTTGCATGCATGTGTACATAAGTCCCAGGGGGACAAGTATGGAATAAAATATCCCTCGGGGACTGTCCCTCCTTAAGGATCAGGGAGAAAAAGCTGCAACACTTACATATCAAAGCAGGGCTGGCTCCAGTGTCTGAAAAGAAGACACAACCTGCTCAGTTTGTTTGCTAGGATATTGGATTTGCCAAGGGATGTGCATTACAAGAAGAAATCACCCACTGCCACACCCTCATGTCCTCTCAACATAAATGTCAAGACTGGGTTCAGTCTTGTTTATTGATGTAACAGTCCACAGAAATACTGTCTATCTGTACTGCTATCACACCTGTGGGGAGGCAATCCTGAAAGGCTCACATCTCCAGGACATTGATGTGAATGAAGCTTGGTCTCTGTCTGAGAACAGGTACCTTGGACCATCTTCCCTTCTAAATGTTCCCCCACCCCCAGAGAGGACACGCCCATAGTTACCATGGCTCTCAGTCGGGAAAACACGAAGGGATGCCGTAAAGAGGTCAGCACAGAAAAAAGGCACTACAAGATATGCTGTGTACAGATCTTGGTGAATCTGATGGGGTGGTGCATCTGTTGATAAAAAATGGACCACCGGATGGACAGAGTCCAATCCAATGCAGTGCTTTTGTATAAAACCTTGCATGTGAGGCTAGAGTGATAGCAGCTGCCACGGATATCAGCAGGAGAATTCTCCTGGTGTAAGAGTTGTGAAACTTAAAGATGTAAAGATGACAGACTGGACAGGGGAAGCCTAGTTATCTGGGTAGTTATGTCCAGGTGGCAACTTATGAATTCTAAGATTTGAACAGATTCCAGTTTGGACTTTTTGAAATTAACTGTAATTCCTGTGGAGGAGCATAGATATAGCAAGGAGTCTCTGGCCTAAACTAGCAAATCTTTTGCGGTGGCAGTGATGAGCCAGTTGTCTAAGTACGGGAACACCTAGAACCCTTGCAACATAAGTCAGGCTGCTACCACTGCCACATATTTGGTGAACACTGGAAATGGCGGCTGTGGTCAGACCAAAGGGCAGTACTCTGAACTAGAAATTACTGGCTCCCAGAAGGAAGCAAAGGTACCTCCTGGACTGCCTTACTATCATGTTGTGATGCAATCATCCTTTCTCAGAAGAGAGAGTACAGACTGTATCATGACCATCAAGAATGATGTCTGCCTGACAAATTGATATAGGTCCAAGACTGGCCTAAGTTCCCTGTTCTTTTTTAGCAAAAGCATAAAAATGAGAAAGAGAAATATGCTTGCACCCCTAGAAAACAGAAGGCAGTTGTGTGCACACTGTAGGTTTGAGGATGGGATTTTTAGACCCTTTTGGATCAAAAAGTTTGCATTCATCAAGTGAGGAAATGATTTCTCATAGTGAATCCATTCCATCTTGTCCTGAGGAATCATCAGGTGTTCCTACAACAACCAAGAGATATAATCCCTCCATCATGTCTTGAGTCTGCATTGGGACCTCCCCCTACTGGGACATGCTAGATCAACTCCAGCAGTGGGCATCCTTATAACTATCCTAAAACACCTCAGTTGGCTCCTCAAACATGAACGAGCAGCAGTTTTACTCTAAGGCTTCTGCAGATTGTGAAGCTCCTCAGCCTGTCACAGAAAATAAGCCTAGTGACCCTGCAGAAAAAAACTCACTTCTTCTGAACTCTCTCCACTGCTCACTAACAACTGTGAGGTTGAGAATGTATTATGACTATGACTGGTAAACAAAGAGTTATGTATGAACATTCAGTTGCCATTTCACCATAACAGATTAGCTTGGTGCCTGCAATACTCTAGATGCTACCCCAGTTTATGTCATTCTCACTCTTCTCATTGATATTAGCAGGGAAAAAGTTGATTAGATACTTAAATCTTCTCCACTGACAGCAGATGCCACACCATCCTACACCTGAATAGAGATATCCACTCATTTCTGACACAACACCGTGGTATCACATCTGACAATGTTGCAGTCCCAGGCAGTTCACACTCAGCATGTAATAGTCTGAGTGTCTGTCGGGCATCATGGTCAGACAAAGCCATAAAGATGAGCAACACTATCTGAACATAACATTCCAGGTCCCCAAACTGGACACCATCCAAACCTTGGCTGTGTCTCGAGAATCCTGTCCATGAAAATCATGAACAGAAGTGGCCACAAGATGGATCTTAGCAGACTCCAAAATCAACCAAGAATGAATCTAAACTAATGCCAGCAATGTGGCTGCAACTGTCATCATGTTTACTCTGCGACTGGAGAGTAAGCAATAGCCATTGAAAGCTCATACTCTTATAAAACTTTCCACAGGAATAATTGTATATTAAATTAGAACTCTCCCATAGCTTCTCACATAGCTGCATGCTATCATGCTGATCTGTTGTTTCCATGGGCCAGACAGAAAAAGAAGTTATGTGCTTACCATAACGTTCCATGTGAGTTGTTCATCTCGCCTTCATTCTTTACTGATGGGTTTAGAGCAGATCCCTCGGCTCAGATACGGCCAATTGCAAAGCTCGAGGTCTTCAAATAGTTTGAGGCCAAGTTCCTATCCCATGATGCACCCGGAATTACCTCAGATCTTGTTTGCCGCGTATAATAATACCATATGTCATTCTTTCACTCCCTAGAGAAAGGTATAGAAGGACTGTGTAACCAGGATGGATCCAGCATCTCGATCATCTATCAGCCCAGGAGGGGGTAGGAGGGAGAGACGTAAGAATGAAGGTGAGATGAACAACTCACATGGAACGTTATGGTAAGTACATAACTTCTTTATGTGAAGTTGTTCAATCTTGCCGTTTATTCTTTACTGATGGGTAGCATCCCAAGCACCATCTATCTCGGGTGGCTCACGAGAGTATATTTCTCAGGACTGTGGATCCAAAGGCCCTGCCCCTGGAGGCCTTGTCAACTTTGTAATGAGTGATAAAGGTATGAGGTTTTGACCAAGTGGCTGCTGCCCAAATATCATCCATGGGAAGCCTGGCAGAAAAGGCAGATGATGTAGAAACTGCTCTGGTCGAGTGAGCTTTAATCTTGTGTTGCAAAGGCATACTGGCAGCTGAATAGGCAAAGGTGATACAATCAGATAACCATTTAGACAGAGTTGTTTTAGCCACTGGTCTACCCTTCCTGGAGTCCGAGAATGAAGCAAAAAGTTGGTCTGATTTTATGAAATCTTTTGTTCTATCCAAATAAAATCTGAGTTGTCTGTGAACATCAAGCTTGTGCAGCATATGCTCTAAATTGTTTGAATGGTTGGGGAAGAAGACTGGCAAATCAATAATCTTGTTGAGATTGGTTTCAGTGCAAACTTTGGGCAAAAAGGAGGGGTTTGTTCTAAGTGAGACTCTGTCAGCATGGAATATCAAATATGGAGGCTTGACGGATAAAGCCTGAAGCTTTGACACTCTACGGGCAGAGGTAATAGCTACCAGAAAGATGGTTTTCCATGATAAAAATTTGAGGTTACAAGAGGAAGCTGATTCAAATGGAGGAAAAATTATCCAGGAAAGCATAAAATTTAGATTCCATGGAGAAAAGGGAGATTTCACAGGTGGTCTAATATGAAAGATCCCTTTGAGAAAGGCTTTGGATAACTTGTGAGACATGACAGTCAACCCTTCAGATCCAAGATGAAAATTAGAAATGGCAGCCAACTGAACATGAACTGTTGCTGCTGTGGATCCCTTGTTAAAAATCATAGTTAAGAACTCTAAAATGGAGGCCATAGTGGCTTGGTAAGGATCAATATTATTTTTAGAGGCCCATATAGAAACTTTTTTCCATTTGCTAAGACATAGCTTCCTAGTAGAAGACTTATGAGAAGATAAAAGGATCTGTTTGGTCTCATTAGAGATGTTATGGAACCTGGCTATGATGGGAACTGGAGCAGCCAAGCTGTCAGCTTCAGGGACTGCAGAGAGGGATGAAGATCCCCTGACGAGTGCGTCAGAAGGTCTGGAACTGGGTCCAGAATCCAAGGATCCTCCAAAAGATGAAGTTGAAGGAAGGGAAACCAAATCTGACGAGGCCAATGAGGGGCTATTAGAATGATGGTCCATCCCAGGGTTTTTGCTTTCTGTAGAACCTTGGGTATCAGTGGGATTGGTGGAAATGCATAGAGGAGACCTGGAGGCCAATTGTGTATGAGTGCGTCCCTTGACATGAAGTGAAGTCAACCACCACTGAAGGTCCTTTTTGCAGGAATTTGTGATCATTATAGTGTGAGACATGGGAAGCTCTTGGTAAGACCATTGAGTGAACAACAGCCATTGTAGTATCCGCATGTGCATACGAGCTAGTGGTATGGCTGGAATTGCTGCTGCCATCACGTCCAATAATTTCAGAGTTTCTGATGCTGGTGCTCTGTCTTTTGATATCAGAATGCTGACATGCTGACGAAGAAGCAGAACTCTTTTTATTGGAAGCCTTAGTGTGGTGGTGGTGGTGTCCAACTCTACCCCGATAAAAATGATATGCTGCAATGGCGACAAGGCAGATTTTTCTGAGTTGATTGTAATGCCCAGATAATTGCAGACTGACAGAGTGGACTCCCTGGCCTGAATGAGTTGATGCCTGGTGGTGGTGGTAAGGAGCCAATCGTCTAGGTAAGGAAACACCTGGAATCCTAGACGCCTCAGATGAGCTATGTCCACTGCCATGCATTTGGTGAACACTCTGGGGGCTGTAGTGAGACCAAAGGGCAGGGCTCGAAACTGATAATGATTGGCTCCCAGCCAGAAGCGCAGGTGATCCCTGGATGGTCTGGCCACTTTTATTAGGTAGTACACATCCTTGAGATCTATCGAGCACATCCAATTGTCTTTCCCTAAGAAGGGAAGTATAGACTGACGCGTGACCATCCGAAACTTCTCTTTCTTTATGTATTGGTTCAATCTGCTGAGGTCCAATATGGGTCTCCAATCCCTCATCTTTTTTGGAGCTAAAAAGAATCTTGAGTAAGTTCTGGATCCAGTCTGGTCTGCTGGGACTGGTTGGGTGACTCTTTTTCTTAGTAACATTTGGACCTCTATTGTTGCCTGTTGCCTGTTCCCTGTAACTGGGTGGAAAGTCCAGGATTTTTCTTATGACTGGAGGGGGTGTGGCAAATGGAATGAAGTATCGTCTGGAAATGATACTTTGTACCCAGCTGTCTTTTATTTTGAGCCAGGCGTCTGGGTACAAAGATAAGCGACCTCTGACTGCTTCCAGAGCAGGACAGTCAGGCATCCTCTCAGGAGTGCTGGTAGGGCTTCCCAGAGAAGTGACCTCTGTCACCCTGGTGTTGCGGACCCCCTCTGCCATGAGGGTGGCGTCTTCCATTATTGCCCCCTCCTCTGCCCCTGGAGTGGGGTTCACCACGTGTGTCCTTAAGGGCTACTTGGGATTTTCAGAACCACATTTTTTCTCCCCTTTGACCTTTAGGGTAGGGTTGGCTAGGGGTGGAAAAACAGACCCAGACAGCAGACAGAGTCATTCTGTCATGTTCACACCTGGTTAAGGTTTCCTTCACTTTAGGCCTGAAAAGGGATGAGCCATCAAAGGGAGTGTTCATGAAGGATGACTTGTGAAGGAAAACAAGCGCATCCAGGAATGTCTCCTAAGAGCAACTTCTGTACCCGCCGCCCTACACGTTCCATCAGCTGCATAAAAGATGAGGCGCATGGATGAGTTGACAACAGAATCTTTGTCGGAAGCTCTTGCAGCTACTGTACCTTGAAGAGTATCCCCTAGCTCCTTAAGGAGATCTTTTTATAACCTAGTAAAATAGGTTAAATAGTTTAGCAAACGGAGAGCAAAGGTTGCTGAACTAAACATGCGCTTCCCATATCTATCCATAATCTTGGGAGTCTCTGTTAGGAGGATGGATAGACGAGGAAGTCTCAGACATTTCCATTTTGGTGGCTGCCGCCACCACAATGGCATCAACTGGAACACCTTTTGTTAAAAATGTTTTGTCAAGGGGGCAGAAATGAATTTATTAGGCCTCCTAGGAACAGGTTCCATAGTATCCGGAGACTCCCACGCCCTTCGTGAGACCAGCTGCATCACCTCATCGAAGGGCGGAGACACCAAAGAGATGGAGGGCTGAGACTCGAATGCCTTCAGGAAAACTGACTCATCCTCAGTAGGGCTTTTGGACTGCCAGTCACCCCTCTGCCTAAGGATCTCAAGTATCTCAGAGAATGAGATATCCTCAGAGGGGGACCGTGGGGACCCTTCTGACTCATCTAAGTCACTATCTGATGTTAGAGACTCCTGTGGGGAGTCTAGATGTTTCCTCTTACACAATCTCTTCCTGGGAACCTCATCAGTGGGAGCTTCTGGTGAGGTCTCGGAAAAGCAGGGGCCACCCAATGGGGCCTCCAGAGGCTCTAGGTCTCTACGCTTGGTTAGGATGTGCGAGGCAGAATCAGACACAGGTGCTTTGGGGGAGGAGGAAGGCAGACCCGAGGTCGAGGATGTCCTAGGAGACATGACTCCCCTCATAGCATCGAAAGCACCTCTGCTCCGATGCAAGCGAGCCGACAGGTCCGAAGAAACCGTCGACATCCCTGACACTGGGACAGTGGGCTCCAAGCCCGATGTAGGAGCCGAGCTCATCTGAGCCAAGGCCCTGAGAGGCAAAGTTGGAACCGACAAGTTGGTCCGACTGTCCTCCCTGGACCCGACCAGAGAGTGTCGGCTCCTAGAGCCCTCGATCAGCACCGAGAACGTCAGAGTGCACGAAGCCAAAGACACTGGAGCAGGCGTTGGCTCAGTGGGTTCCACTAACATCAGGTCTGCCTCCTCCGGCTCTGATGGACCAGCATGGCTCGGAGGAGGAATAGTTAGAGTCAGTGCAAGGGTCTTCGGCTCCGAAGTCATTTGGGTCGAAGCCGATAACACTTTTGCTAAGGACGGTGCCAATAACAGCTTCTGCACCACACAATCCACATCCAGATCCGACAGGCTGACAGAGGATCGAGAGGAGCGTACCGAAGGTGGTACCGACTGGAGAAGTGGACTCTTAGGTGCTTTGGACACCAGTTCCAAGACTGGGGACCAGCTTCAAAAGGTAAAAGACTGTCGGCTCCGATGGTAATGGAGCCGAAGTCAAAGACTTTTTCGATTTCTTTGAGTCCGAAGTCTTGGAAGACTTTGAGGACTTGCTGGATCCATCTTGATCACTCAAAGCTTCCTGAAACAATGGTTTCAGCAACCCTCTATCAATCAATTTTCTCTTCCTTTCCTGTGACCCCCTAGAGGAAAATGAATGGCATATAGCACAGCTGTCTTGTAAATGCAGAGCTCCTAGGCAGTATATACAATTAACATGGCTGTCTGTTACAGACATCTTTTGGCTACACTTTGGGCACTTTTTAAACCCAGACTTGGGGTGCTTGTCTTGGTCAGCCATTGAGAAAAAAATACTGTCACACAATACAAACTAGGCAGTAACTGACTACAAGAAGATTTAAAAATCAGGCTAAGTCAGACACACACACAGCAGAAATGCAAGTTCAGTATATATATATATATATATATATATATATATATATATATATATATATATATATATATATATATATATATTTTATTTATTTTTACATTTGTTGACCGGGTCAGTAGAGGCCTGGGGAGAAAAGCTCCAAGCATTAACAGTGACAAGTTTACAATATATCAAAAAAACACTTAAAATCACAGAACAGAGGCAACACTGGTCTAAAGAAAACGACACTTAAAATCACAGTGCAGAGGGAACATTGGTCAAAAGAAAAATTATACTAAACACAATAATAATATTGAGAAAGATGCAAAGGAGAGAAGAGCCTTTTATATTATCCTCATGCTAAGAAGGAATGTGTAGAGAATAGAATTAGAGGTCTAGGTTAGTGGAGTAGAGAAAGAGGTGAGTGCAGGAAGGGGAAAGAGATATCAGTCTGGGTTTGCACATAGACAAAGCCAGCGAGTATTAAGATGTTCTTTAAGATGTTTTTTAAATAGAGAAGTAGAAGCAAGGGTTGATATTTCAGAAGGTAGCTGATTCCAGTTTTTACCTGCTGTGTTTGAGAAAAGTGAGTCACCAGCTTTGTTGTTAGATTTAATCGAGGAAGCTAGGAGCTTATTAGCAGAGCGAAGCGTAGTCAGATTTTTGTATGGTGTAATCATATTAGTGAGGATAGGGGTGTTGTTGGGGTGGTGTAGGATCTTTTGGGTGATAAGTAATTGTTGAAAAAGTATATGGTTCTGTAATTCTAGCCATCCCAGTTGTTTGAGGTTGAGGCAGTGGTGAGTTTTAAAGGGGGAGCAAGTGATGAATCTTGCTATGCTATTATAACAGGTGGAAAGTTTGGAGAGGTTGTTTTTAGATAGGTTAGTATATATAGCAGAGGTAGAAAAGGGTAGAAATAAGATGGGTCTGGGCAATAGTTTTTCTGGCAGAAGGGGTAAGGAAGGGTTTAATTTTATAAAGGGTCCCAAGTTTTTTATTAACAGACTTTACAGTGGAGTTAATGTGGTCATCGTAGTTGAGGCGATTATCAATTGTTACACCTAGTAGGCGGGTTGTGGTATCTGGGGATATGTTGGTAGCATTGTTAGAGGTTATTGAGAAGAATGGATGGGGTGATTTATGAGTTGGAGTGAAAAGCAGTAATTTTGTTTTTTTGGGATTTAGGAGGAGGCAGTGTTGCAGAAACCAATTTTCGACATTATGAAAAACAGTTTGGGTGAGGGACTGGAGAGAGGCTATGTTCTTAGCTGTGCAGATTAAAGTCGAGTCATCTGCATATTGAATGCAGGTGGCTTGTGGAATGTTTGTGTGTAGATCGTTAATAAATAAGGAAAAAAGAAGGGGACCTAGTAGAGAGCCTTGGGGTACTCCAATATTTACTGGAAGTAAGGTAGACAGATTGTTATTCCAAAGTACTGCTTGCTGTCTGTTTTCCAGATAAGACCTAAACCATTGTAATGTTTGTGGGTTGATTGAATTGGCCTTCAGTTTGTCTAGAAGTAAGTTATGGTTAACCATATCAAAGGCTTTTGACAGGTCAATAAATAGTGCAGAGGAAAAAGAGTTATTGTTACGATATTTGTTTATAGAGTCGGTGAAGGATAGCAGGGCAGTCGTTGTGCTATGGAATGGCCTGAAGCCATGTTGGCAGTTTGTCAGTAGATTATTTTGTAGAAGGTAGTTAAGTAGTTGTTTGTGAATACATTTTTCCATTATCTTAGCTATTGGGGAGAGTAAGGCAATAGGCCGAAAGTTAGAAAGTTCAACAGATGATCCACCTTTATGTAGAGGGATGATGTGGGATACTTTCCATAAGGTAGGGATTTTGCCTTCTGAGATAGTTCTATTAATAAGGATAGAGATGGGATAGTCTATGGCTTTTGCGGCAATTTGTAGGTATTCAGCTGGGAGACAGTCAGCGGAAGGGGTGCAAGGTTTCAATTTTTGAAGGAGCCTACAGATAAGAGATGTAGATACAGGTTGTATTTGAAAGGTAGGAGATTAAGTTTTAGAGGTATTTAGAGGGGAAGCAATAAAAGGAGATAAAGCATTGGCTAGGGTTAGAATGGCTTCTGTGAAGTAGTTATTGAAGGCATCAGGAATCTTTTTGGAGTTGGTTTGGTTGAATCCTGCAGGGGCAGGAGTAGTAGAGTGGCCTGGGTGAATAAGTTTGTTAATCCCCAACCAAAATTTTTGTGGAGTTTGTTGACTGGTTTGTTGGGGGTGAAGGTAGAAGTCTTTTTTGTCTCTAAGAATGTCTTTCTTGGTGGCATTTCTTAACTGTTTAAAGTGGAGGTGGTCTGATGGAGATTTGGTGGCTCTCCATTTAGCCCAGATTTTATTTATGAGGAGCATCTTTTGCCTTGTTTGTTTTGTGAGCCATGAGGCAGATTTGGTTCTTATTCTAGAAGAGCGATAAGGTGCATGGGAATCTAGGATTTGAAGAAATCTTCTATTAAAGTAGGTCACTGCTTCATCAAGTTCAAGATGAGTCATAGGTGACCAGTCACAAGCTTGTAGTTCAATTAGGAAGCTGTCTGGGTTAAAGAATTTTTTAGAACGGGCGGTTTTGAAATTATTAGTCGTTGGGATATGGACTTTCAGTCTTATAATGTAGGTAAGCATATGGTCACTGATATCGTCAGGAAGGGTTCCTGGTGTATAGGTTTCAGGGTGGCTATTAATAAGGATCCAGTCAAGTATGGTTTCCTTACTGCTAGGTTTGTGGATTCTAGTTGGAGTAGTTATTATTTGAGAGAATCCAAAGAGATTTATGTGATTAGTAGGGTTAGGGGAGCTGCAAGTAGAGCAGTCAATGTTAAAGTCGCCCAGTACAATGGTCTCCTGGGGTAGTTGGGTAGAGAGATAACTAAGTAAGTTTTCAAGAGTACTGGTATTATTACCAGGGGGAGATACATGCAAATTAGATAGATAGATTTGGAGTTGTTGATTTGGAGTTTAGTAGTCAGGGTTTCAGACTTTGTATCTAGTGATGGGAGCACATTAAAGGGGGATATTCGTAGATTAGATTTATAGAGAATGGCTATGCCTCCACCTTTTTTGGTTTTACGGTCACATCTGAGGATATTATAGCCAGGAGGGGTTATTTCCTGGTCCAGAGTGGAAGGTTTTAGCCAAGTCTCTGTAAGGCAGAGAATGTCAAATGAGTGCACTTCAAGGAGTGCATGCAGATGGGAAATTTTATTATTTATACTTTGAATGTTAAGGTGAGCTATAAGGAGGGAATTAGGTGGTTTAGTTAATGTAGGGATCACAGGCAATGTTAAATTGTCTAGGTGATTGGTATGGTTAGTACTGGGGCAAGGGTTTGGATGGATATTACTGTTTAGGAGGGGGTGTTGCTGGGGGTATTGTAGAAATTTAAGGATTTTGTGGAAATTGTTAAAATTCTTTTTGATAGTGATGTAAGTAACATGGGTTGCTCTGTGATATTTTGGTAGTATATAGTTAGAGGTACAGGTTATGTTACTATGGCTAAGGTAATAGATGAAAGAAGATGGTAAAGTTTGCTGGAGGTGTTGGTTTTGTTCAGGAAGAGAAAGATTTTCTACGAAGGTTAGTGAGTAAGGTATTGTAAGAGAGGATATTGTGGTAGTTAAGAGCAGTATGTTTGTGTAAATGGTTTTGTGGGATGGGGCCATTATAGCAAGTAGAAATGAGGTAGGAGTAGTTTGTATGAGTAGATGAAGCAGAAAAAAAACAGCAAGTGCTGAAAGAGATTGAGTAGGGTTAAATTATGCAAATAGTAAAGTAGTAGGGATTGTTTAGGATTTAATTTGAGACGTAGCCAGTGTATTAAATGGTGAGGAGTGGTGAATAAGTAGCCAAACGAGAGTTACTTAATACTAATGAGGAGAGATGTATACAGGGGAGTGGCTTACTGATGAGGAGGATAGTGACAGGATGAGTAGAAAGGGGGGAGTGGTTAGTGTAGTATGAGTTTAGGACCACTGGGGGTGGGAACTGGGGGTAGGGTAGGGGAGCGGAGTGAGCCCGCAGGGCGAACGGAGCGGGTTAGAACTGGTAAAGAAAGAAATTCCAGAGACAATCAGAGAGCAGCAGAGCCTTGAGGAGCCCTTGGAAGATCCAGGAGAGTAGGGTAAGATAGCTCAGCTGTATAGATGTTAAGGGATAGTCAAGAGGAAATAGGAGGACAGTAGATAAGCAGCAAGGGACAACCTTAGGAGCAGTCTAGTACAGCAAGGTAAGTTAAAGGTAGTCTGGAATCCAATACAGGGGAGTAGGGAAAATAGATGACCACACAGGCCGAGATTAGGATGCCACCTAGAGGCCAATAGGTATAAAACAGCAAAGCCCTATGGTATACAGATAGCAAGAACAGAATGCTCAAGTAATGGATCCTAAGGAGGGTAGAGTAGTTACTTGTCAGGTAAGGAGGTGTTTGGCTGCTGGGTACCTGCCTCGGTGGCGTGATTACATACACCAGTAGGTTATAGAGAAAAATGCAGTTTAACAATAGTTTGGAGGGTAAAACGTACTTCCTTAATTCCTTTTGGTAACAGGGAGTTTAAAATAGGACAGTAGGCTTCTTTAGGATGCAGATGAGCTGGCTGAGTCTAATAGTAGGGGGTCCTTATTTAGCAGGTAGGAAAGGATTCCCAAGTCTCTATGCAGGAATGGAGGCTGAAAGCTACATGGGTTAGACAGAGAATAGAGAACAATGTCATTGGTAAGACAGCAAGTTATTCCAGGTTCATTCATTAACAACAATTGTTGAGACACAGTTATTGCACTGGGAAATAGCAGATAGAGCACATACACATTCCACGTTAGCTAACAGTTGTCAACAGGAAATCTTCTACAGGCTGGCTAGTTGTTACACTAAACATGCTTTGCATAAAAGGAGAAGGACACAAAACCCATTGTATTGACCTACAACCTTCTGCATTAACAGCAATTTAGAGCACAGTTCCCCAATTTACCCAGGTGAATATATACTGGGCAACTCTGGGCATTAATATGAATGCAGATTAATTAAAAAAAGAACATGTAAAGTATCAGAAATATAGGGCCATAGATACAGCTAGGACCTAGTTCCACATATAATCACTCAAAAAATGCTAAGACAATACATCAGTATTACTAAACAGAGAGCGATGTGGTGAAAGCCAGTATATCAAGCGCAGGTACACATTACATCCTAGTTATTACATTAACATGTGGTCCGAAGAAGACAAGAACACAGCCAAATACTGGTTGTGATTCAGCATTCACATAAGACTGTCTGCAAATATACTACAAACCCATTAAACCACATAAAAGTAGCTATATGCTATTAATGTCAGAACGCTTGCCTATTACTAGTTGCTATTGGTGATACAGCGTTCACAATAGTTATGCCAGTAAAGAATCAAAGAAAAAGCCCACAAACCATATAAGATATGGCTAAATGCTATTTGTGACTCAACGCATTCAAATGTCTGTCGGCAAGTCAGCGATCACCTGAGTTTGTCGTCAAAATTACTAAAACCCCTTAGAGCACTTGCAATAGCTAAAATGCTATAAATAATAGAACACTCGCATATTTTTAGATGCTATTGGTGATACAGTATTTACAATAATTATTGCCAGTAAATAATCAAAAGAGAAAAAACCCCACAAATCATATAAACTATGGCTAAATACTATTTATGACTCAACACTCTCAAATTACTGTCGGCAAGTCAGCGTTCACCTAAGCTTGTCATCAAAAAACACTAAAAACCCCTTAGACCACATAAAAATAGCTAGATGCTGTTAATAATAGAACGCTCACCTATTGCTGATTACTATTGGTGGTACAGCGTTCACAACAAGTCTGTAAGCAATGAATCAAAAGAAAAAAATCCCATAGACCATGTAAAAGCTGGCTAAATGCTTATTTTAGACTCAACGTTCTCATATTACCGTTGGCTAAATAGCAAAAACCCTTCAGAATTCAAACGAAAGATCTAACAGTTGCAAGAATGAACGCAATCATAAAACAAGTAGAGTGGCGTACTAAAAACCCACGTGGAAGGCACTTAGTCAAGGATGGCCATTTCAAACACAGTAAAACATCTTCAAATTACTAGCTTCAGCGCTCATTACATGTAAAGTCGTACTGTTTATTTAGTTTATTACAAAACTAGTAGCCAAATACCATATAAGTACAGCTGTATAAATTAACAAAGATAGTTAGAAACACAAACTTACGGAGAACTTAAACCCTTCAGGGCCAGGAACACACAGCAGCCAGGGCAGATGTAGGATTCTAAAGATGGCGCCACGCTGGGCTACCCCACTATATGCTATTTGGGAAGGATATGAGGTGAAGAGGGGTGGAGATAGGAAAGGAGTAGGACAGAGGTAAAAAGGGGAGGAGATAGGGAAAGGGGCAGTATAGTTGGACCTGGGAGGGGCAATAATGCCTTAAAAGGAGAGCTGGCACAATGTAAGAGGAGTTAGCCTAGGAGGATAAACCAAATAGTGTAGCAGTAATGGGTATCAAGGAGAGGATTAGAACAGAGTGATGGATATCGAGGAGAGGATTAGAACAGAGACACTAGCAGGTAAGTATTATGCAATGGAGATATAGAAAGGGAGAGATGTTTAACAGAAGGCAAGTAGATCAGGATGAAGTAGCGGTATATAGAACTGGTAAAGAAAGAAATTCCAGAGACAATCAGAGAGCAGCAGAGTCTTGAGGAGCCCTTGGAAGATCCAGGAGAGTAGGGTAAGATAGCTCAGCTGTATAGATGTTAAGGGATAGTCAAGAGGAAATAGGAGGACAGTAGATAAGCAGCAAGGGACAACCTTAGGAGCAGTCTAGTACAGCAAGGTAAGTTAAAGGTAGTCTGGAATCCAATACAGGGGAGTAGGGAAAATAGATGACCACACAGGCCGAGATTAGGGTGCCACCTAGTGGCCAATAGGTATAAAACAGCAAAGCCCTATGGTATACAGATAACAAGAACAGAATGCTCAAGTAATGGATCCTAAGGAGGGTAGAGTAGTTACTTGTCAGGTAAGGAGGTGTTTGGCTGCTGGGTACCTGCCTCAGTGGCGTGATTACATACACCAGTAGGTTATAGAGAAAAATGCAGTTTAACAATAGTTTGGTGGGTAAAACGTACTTCCTTAATTCCTTTTGGTAACAGGGAGTTTAAAATAGGACAGTAGGCTTCTTTAGGATGCAGATGAGCTGGCTGAGTCTAAGAGTAGGGGGTCCTTATTTAGCAGGTAGGAAAGGATTCCCAAGTCTCTATGCAGGAATGGAGGCTGAAAGTTCCTTAATTCCTTTTGGTAACAGGGAGTTTAAAATAGGACAGTAGGCTTCTTTAGGATGCAGATGAGCTGGCTGAGTCTAAGAGTAGGGGGTCCTTATTTAGCAGGTAGAAAAGGATTCCCAAGTCTCTATGCAGGAATGGAGGCTGAAAGTTCCTTAATTCCTTTTGGTAACAGGGAGTTTAAAATAGTACAGTAGGCTTCTTTAGGATGCAGATGAGCTGGCTGAGTCTAAGAGTAGGGGGTCCTTATTTAGCAGGTAGAAAAGGATTCCCAAGTCTCTATGCAGGAATGGAGGCTGAAAGTTCCTTAATTCCTTTTGGTAACAGGGAGTTTAAAATAGGACAGTAGGCTTCTTTAGGATGCAGATGAGCTGGCTGAGTCTAAGAGTAGGGGGTCCTTATTTAGCAGGTAGGAAATGATTCCCAAGTCTCTATGCAGGAATGGAGGCTGAAAGGGAGAACTTAAACCCTTCAGGGCCAGGAACACACAGCAGCCAGGGCAGATGTAGGATTCTCATATATATATATATATATATATATATATATATATATATATATATATATATGGCTATATATGACAGTAAAAGCCTTTATTGTCACACAACTGTCTAACACACAATATGAGCAGACTATGCAAAAAAGAAGATAGCTGCTAAGACAACACACTCTAATATCCTATAAAATATTGAACAGACAATTACTGTACACACAAGAAAAAAATTGTAACAGTAATTATAACTTTAAGCCTTTCCTAAACAACTGAAGGCTAAGCTACTAAATAGAAAAAATTCTACACACTAAATAATTTCTATATCAAACAATGTGACAAAAGTCACTGACTAAGCACACTCTAAGAACTAGCAAAAAACTTTTAAACTAGGCCTAAAACAAGAGGCCACTAAAAGGCTTTATCACAAACTAAGGGAAGGGACTAAATAGCAGAAATACACAATAAAGCTATAAGAGCTTTGTAAAACTATCTAAATACAACAACTATCTAAATTTTAGACTAAAGAATTAGAAAAAGCAGTTTACTGGCCCGAGCTAATTTCAGAACCTCCGATCTATTGCAGTGGCAAACTAGATCTGGGGTATTTCCAGGTGCATCATGGGATATTAACTTGGCCTCAAGCTATTTGAAGACCTTGAGCTTTGCAATTGGCCATATCGGAGCCGAGGGATCGGCTCCAAACCCATCAGCAAAGAATGAATGGTGAGATTAAACAACTTCACATTCTACATTTTTCACTGAATCCAAGGTTCATCCATCACCTGGAGTCCCCTCTCCAGCACACTGGCACAGAGTTTTCCTGGCAGGCTCAAAGGTATGAATCTCCTTAGAGTTAGAAAATATACTCTAGTTCCCCCTTCCTAAAGATGGAAACCCATCACCCCAAGTTGCCAGTTCACAGGTACTGCTCCTGCTTTGTGTGAAATCATGAAAAGATGATATTAGCCTCCTTGCTACCCTAGTTCTGTTCGGTGCTTTCATTATCTCTGGCAGATGACTTCAGCTACAGTAAAGAATCACAACCCAAGAGCAGTTTCAGATAAAACCTGAACAAATTTCACTATGGGTGATGTAAATTTTAATACTGTACTTTATTTTAAAAACAGTCCTAGATAGGAAATGAGCACAGAATTGAACATCATGGTACATCACTTGGAATCCATTCACATTCACTGGGAGTCCCATAATGCTAACTGGGAAACTGAATGAACTACTGCTAGCAGAATGCAGCACTTAAAGAAACTGTATGGAGAGCAGCAGATAACCAGTAAATATCTAGACTGCTTGGTATTCGATTCAGTCTTATTTCACATTTTTCTTTGTTGCACTGGGGTTACTGGGGGCATGTCAACGACACTTGGAACTGATGGAAGAAAAAATGGAAAATGTTTGGGACAGTTGTGTAGGCTACCTACAACACATATATGAAAATGATAAACAGAGCTGATCATATTTTTGCGGGCCAAGTGTTTGGACTGCAGCTTTCAACTAATTCAAGAATTGCAGGAGTGAAAGGGGATGTTTGCGCCTTTCCCCAAATGTAAAACAGTCCTGTAGTTAATTATATAACCACAGAGGGATGCAGAAGGTGCCACCATCTGCAAAGGAGTGTGGGAGTGTGGGGAGGCTTTGTCTCCCACTGAAGACCTACATTCATTCAAAAGTCTACTCCATTGAGTGGATTTTGATAAATAGACAGCAAAGCACATAAGCTAATATATTGAGAGCATGGCGACCGCTAGACCTTTACCATGTAAATGTCACACTGAAAATGTCAGTATCAGCTAAAACTGATCCTTACTCAGAATTCAAAAATGTTTTATAATGTTAATCTCATTTTCACACTGAACTGACAAATTTTTAAAAATGACTTTATCCTATACATATTTAGATTTCTATCACTGCTGTAGAATGTCCATCTGTTTTGAAAAATCTCTTGTTCTGCTTATCAGAATTTTTTAAGTGAAAATTAAATCCAGAACAATAACAGAGAAAATGCTTCTAACCATTATGCTCATTAACACTGGGAAGTTTAAAAGCAGATGGGGGACTCTAGAATTACTTAGAAAAAAAATTATGTACCTTTATCAATACTTCCTTCACAGTCTCACTTGTCAATTTTTCATACTTCGAAGACCATTCCTCAATCACAAGCCTAGGAGGTATTTGACCCCTGGATAAAGTGTATTTGTGCCTGTATCAAACAAACAAACAATGTCAGTATACTCTTACAGTGAAAACTGTCAATGAAACATTTTAAATTAAAACAGACATCAACATGTGCTGATAGAAATGCCACACCTCTAACACACAATTAAAAAACAACACACCACCAGTCCTCATTACACGTTACAGCTACACAGCTCCAATATGCCATGTAGGAAAATGCAACTTTGCCATCAGCAAGTAAATAATCAACTGCTGTAGGAAAATCTTAACATTTTAGGCATAAAATTATTTGAAATGTAAGCATGGCAATGCCCAATGACTTCAGAATAATACTAATTTATTTTATTTATTTATTTGTTTGTTAACTACAAGTGAAATAGTCCACTGCAGATCCCTTTCAGCCACAACTCAGTCTGCAAGGACAAGTGGAATATGTGTACAGACTGAGTAATCAGTTCACCTACTATGTTACTAGGAAATAGGAAGAAATTGCAGTTCCCACACAGGTACGGGGAAAACATGAAAACTCCAAACAGATCGTAAATCGAGATCAGGAGTCAACCAGGTACCCTGGAGCTAATGTACTAACTTACAGACAATATAGTGTGTGGGTCAGGAGAAACAGTGTGTGCGACCCTCCTGGGTTTTAAGGCCTCTGTCTACACTCCATAGCAGTTCAAATTCAAATTCAATAAAGTGCTTGTATACTCGTAAGCACTGCATGATCAGTAATACAACAATAGTACAATCAAGGAGAATAAAATAAATAACGAAAGAAAAAGCACACAAACAATATAAAATATTAAGGAGCAGCAAAAAGAAAAATAATACATACTGAAACATTTGATTGTAAATTAAAACAGCAGATTTGGGCTATAAGGGGATAAACTGGGTACATGTGGATACATTTCTGTTCAGAAATATTGAATTTTAAACTGCTGAACCTTTCTGACAGGCACTAGAGAAGGCAGAATATTTGTACATTCATCTATCTGGAACGGATGCATAAAGGAAGGTATGCATGTGACAGTGTGCTCCGTATTTCAGATACAGTCACCAGATGGCGGTTGATGTAATTTAGGTGCTCTGACAGTTCTACATTAGAAGGTATAACTGGTTACAAAGGGAGTCAACGCATGTTGCAGGGAGTCTCCTAACTAAGCAGCATCATGTCCTTAGGTAAGAGGATGCACCTTTATTGGAACTGGTTCATCCCTGGGGAGTTAGTTGTACTAAATTAAGGAAAGAGTTTCACTGAGAAAAACTCACATTTGGTTACACAAGGCAAAGCAAGCTGCACTGATTTATAGGTTCATAGGTGTGTACTACGCTGATGGCCCTGTGGCCTTTACAAGCCCAGCCATAGGAATACCCTGGCATCGTGCCACCCGACCTTAGTTCCCAGTGCCTCTGTCGAGTAGAGCCACTGGAGTTATCCCCAGGGTGAATTTTCTATTCCCCATACACTCATCAAGATTTCGCTTGAAGAGGGTCATCGAGGCACTCTGCTTGACATGTATGGGAAGTCTATTCCATAGCATGGGCAGTCTCTGGGCTATGGACCTGTCCCTCCAGTACGTTCTGTTGATTGTAGTAATGAGGTGGAGGTCTATGGAGCATGTGGTGTGGAGGGACTGGGATTTCTTTAGATGTAGCATTTCTAACAGAGCAGGGTCAGATATGGCTTTCTAAGTCAAGCAGAGATTGCCTCTACGTAGGCGATATGAGACAGAGAATAGTTGGGAGTTTTTTGAGTTTGTCCATATAGGACAAGTGTTTAAGGCCTAGGATCCTCTTTGTGAGGTACTTTTGCGGCCTCTCCAGTTGTTGCAGGTATCTAGTGAGGTACATGCCAAATGGGGCATTGTACTCGATGATTGGCCTAATGAGGGAAGAGTAGAGGGAGACAATGACCTCTTTCTTCCTGGATGCAAAACCCTTAGTAATGAGATGTGCCACATAGATGGACTTTCTGACCACAGTGGCAATGTGGTGATCAAAAGAGAGGTTGCTGTCAACCTGTGTTCACAGATCTCTTATAACATCTTCTGTGTTCAGTGGACTACCATCAATGTTGTAATTCATGAGAACCAGGTTTTTCCCAAAGGGGATGACGACACATTTTTTGGCATAGAGCTTAAGGCCATGGTTCTGACACCAGTTGTTGGTCTCTGTGAGGCCATTCTGTAGGATGTCAGCATCACTTGGGGAGTTAATAATAGCCCCCAACTTGCAATCGTCTGCGAACTTTGTCAGCCAGAGTCCCTTCTTGTTGGCCTGGACTTCAGAGAAGTAGATACCAAACAGGAGAGGACCCAGGACCGAACCCTGTGGGACTCCACTCGTGACTAGTCGGCAGTCTGACTTGGAGTCAGCTACTTAAGAGTTACTACAGTTGGCATTTAGGTTTATTTTATTTTTTATTTTTTGATATTTTGGATAGTAGTGTGTCAACAACGCACTACTTTTTTTTATTTTTCAACAGCATATGTTCTGAGTTGTGTTTGTTGATCTTGCAGTACCAATCTAATAAACTATATTTAGAATCAACTCCATGAGAAGGGATAATAGAGCTCAGCCTGCAAAAATAAAAACAACCTGTTGAGTACCACAGACTGCAATCATGTTTGAGATTTTATTAACGACATTGAGTAGCACACTCCTTAGCATCATGAAAAATGCAGACTGAGCACTCAGGAAGCAGGTAAAAACAAACAAAAAAAACAAAAAAAAAAACTGAGACTAAGTCTGGCCATACTGGAGAAAAGGTTTTAAAGTTTGGTGGATGAGATTCAGTGACAGAAAACAAAGGGCGTCTGCTCATCACTAAACCTGAACAAGATCTGATATAATCATAAAGGAAGTAATCATACCTAACAGCAGTTTAACAGTACACTAAATCTGTGGTGACAAACAGTAGGATGTTGTGGTGTATAGTGAGAGGGACGGCCTGTAGAAGTAGGGAGATACTAACACCAAATGTTTTAGTTACTAATGACGATTATGAAGTATCACTTGGAGTAAAGGTTCACTTGTGGAATAAGTGTTTAGTACAAAAATCTGTCACCTAAGAATCCTGAAAATCAGAATTCTATTCAGACACACAGCCTTGAAGACATAATTCTTGAATATACAATAAATAATAGCAAAAATAGTACTGTTCTATAAATATGTACGAGAACGATATATAAATAAATGTTTTTAAACATTTTTATTACTCATGACATTAAAAAGAGGCATAGGTACACATGCAGGAATTGAAACAAAAACAACCACACTAACATTTTATTTTCATGCAGTATACTGTACATTTTAACATTTTTTTATTCATACCAGCATTTCATAAATTGCTCAATTCTTGGATTCCCTTAAAATTTCAGCCCTTCTGAACACCATTCTGTGTTGTTTCCACAAATTCCATTTATTTCTATATACTTTGCTCCATCCCTTGTCTAAAGATCCCACTTCGAGTTCTTTTATCTAATTTACAGCATGCAGTAATTCAGTTACAGGTGGTTTTGATTTTGAATTCCACTTTCTACTAATTGTTTTTCGGCAGGCAATAACATTAAACTTAGTAATGTCTTAATGTCTGGGCAATTCAGATACTATATCTGAGCCAAGAATAATCATTCCCTTAGTTACATCCATTTACTCCCCCAGATTTTCTGACAAAGTATTCTGAGCAGAATTTTTAATATTTGCCAACTTGATCAAAAAATACACATTCCCGGTTACTTCTCTGTCTTTCACAAATTATATCCTAAAATACTGACCACTGGATACGTACAAGGATTAGACCTGAGTTGTACTGGAGATATACTACAGCTGAGGAGCAAGGTGAAGACAGGGAATTCAGAAGAATTTTAGTAGCATATTTATAGATCCAGTTTGATAGACGTGTTTCTCTTTATTATATTTGCTTATGCAACATACAGGAAAAGAACCCAGTTCTAATCACGAGTAACCATTTAGCTAAACACTTGCTCCAAATCCATTCCTAGTTTTGAAGAGAAGCTTTTGTGGACTGCAATGACTGTGATGCGTGATACTGTCTTAGGATATTTATACTAGCAGAACAATTAGTATTTTCCTACAGTCTTGCAAATAAGTTTAAGTGAACAAACATCAACTGGCTTTGAAGTTCTAGCTTTTACAGACTGTTTACTGATTTGCAGTGACAGAATAAGTTTGGTGCTATTTGTAAGGCTGACAATCCTGTTGTAAGTCCTTTCTTGCTTAGGGAGTAGTACATTCTTGGAAATATTGTTATACGGTTTAGTTTCAAAAGTAATTTTGGAAGCAAAACTGTTTGCAGTACTTACTCAAGCATCTGTGATGAGGCAGGATTTGGCCTTTTGTTAGGAGCCATGATGCTAATTCAGAGCTTTTGCCGAATGCTGGAAGTGGTCATTAAATATGACGCAAATCAAAGTATTTGACTAACTTAACAATCATAATGTTACTACTATCTTTAGGCTAGACTTAGAGGAGGTTGTATTGCCTGAACTGACACATATAACATTCACATAGTTTAGTCTGATGCCACAGATGGCTAGCCATACTTAGTAGTGAGCACCCTCATGTAGTCCTTTTTGGGCCTACAGAAGAAAGTCAGATCAGTAAATTAATGTTATGTTATTTACATATTGAATTAGCAGTGTTCCTCCACAGTGGCCAACTACTGACTTCCCTTGGACTTCTGTAAAAAACAATGATGGGGATGACAGAACTTGCTTATAGGTTCATAGAAGGTTATTAGGCTAACGACCCTAGAGCCCTTACAAGTCTAGCCATGTTTATCCCGAGTTGCCTCAATTGTCGGTGGTTAGGTGAGTGACATTCACAGAGGGAAGGGTCTATGGTAGTTAATAATGACTTCATCTGTCTAGGAGGGACATGGGTGCCACCCCAGGAGTGAACATACGGTCATTCATTCATTGATCTGGGTTGCATTTGAAGAGAGTCAGGAAGGGGCTCTGCTTCACGTGAATTGGAAGCTTGTTCCAGAGAAGTGGCAGTCTCTGGGAGCTATATCTATCTCCTCAGCATGACCTGTTCATGTCAGAGGCTAGGTTAAGGTCCCTGGAGCAAGTGATCCTCTTGCAGTTGATTTATGAATATGTAGCATTTCCATCAGGGCTGGATCAGAGACTGCATTGTAAGCCAGGTACAGGTCATCCCTTGGTGAGAAATCTCTTTGGTCTCTATAATTGTTGCGGGTGTCTGGTAAGATACATGCAGAAAGGGAGCATTGTACTCAATTATTGGTCTGATGAGGGCTGAGTGTAATGGAATTATAACATCCTTAGATCTAGATGAGATGCCTTTACTTATAAGCTGTGCCACACAGAAGGGCTTCCTTACTACTGTGGATACATGGTGGCCAAAGTTCAGGTTGCTATCCACCTGAGTACCCAGATCACGTACCATTGGGTCTACACTTGGGGGGGCGCCATCTATGTAATTAGCAGGGATGTCAGCTTTCTCAAAGGGAAAGATAATGCATGTTTTGCATTTAGCTTTATTCTGTGGCTTTGGCACCAATCATTTGTCTGTGTTAACCCTGTCTGCAGTACATTAACATCACTGTGAGACTCAATGACTGCTCCCAATTTGCAATCGTCAGTGAACTTGGTCAGCCATAGGCCATTCAAGTTTGTCTGGACTTCTGAGAAATAAATTCTGAACAATAAGTGGCCAGGCACAAAACCCTGTTTTTGCTAGAGGTGAAGTCACCCACGTTTACAGTATGTGTCCTGTCAGTGAGCCAGTTGGCAACTCCCAACGGGGAGAGTTTCTCTACAATACCTGAATGGGGAATTGTGTCATGCCTTGGCTAGGCCAAGTAAGGCAGTATGCACTGTCTTTCCCTTGTCCAGGGCCTTGAGGATGTTTGAGAAGTCAACCATGCTTAACAGGCATGAGCTGCCTTTAATGAATCCAAACTGGGTTGGGTCGAGAGTTTGGGGATTACCTATGTCCATGTTAATAAGGTCCATAATGATTCTTTCCATGGCCTTGCAGATGAGGCTAGTCAAGCTTATGGTCTATAAGTCCCAGGGTCGGTTCATGGTCCCCTTCTGTGCAGAGGGATTACGGTTGCTGTCCTCCATTCCACCAGAGCATAGCCAGTTCTCAGGCTGTAATTAAACAGGGATCCAAGAAGGTCTGCCAGACCATGTTTTAAGCTGTTTTAAAGGCAACTTGAGATTATGTCTGGTCTCACTGATCCTGTGTTTTTGGCCTTGGAGTGTGCTGAGATGAAATGACCTGCTCCTTTGATAATAGGTTGAGGAAAGGTGGTAGGCATACTTTGAGGGATGACTGGATAGGACATGAGGGTGAAGTTTGCTCCAAATCTATCAGTTAGTAGGTTGGCTATTACTTCCAGTTGAGTATGGCGGGTACCATCCACAACCAGTTCAGCACATAGTAGAGTATTTCCTTTTAGGTCTCTGACATAGTTAAGGCATGCCTTGTGATTATCCTTAGCTAGGGAGGCTATTACTACTTTGAAAATAGCTTTGGAGGACTTGACAAGATCTCTAATTTGTTTGTTTAAGCTAGAGAGGGATTTCTTCCTTTGCTGAGCCAGTTCCCTCTTGTTCTTAGACATTAGTTTCTTTCTCTTGTTCTACAGCTTGTTTATACCAGGGGTCCACCAGAGTGGCTTGTTTTTTTTGGCAAGACCTGGTTTTAATCAAGCCATGTACAGCAAATTCTATAAACTGCTTAAATAGTTATACAGACATTGGTGTACACCTCTGCATAGGAGTCTGTGTTATCTGCTTTCAAGGAGGCTTTGAAACGTCTTATACCATCACTTAGTAGGAGGTAATTTGTCTTTGAAAAATTTGTAAGCATTTTTGAGCTTGATGGGGTATCTGGTCTTATAATTACATCAAACGAGACTGATTTACGGTCCAGTCTTACCAGGGAGGACATTATGGGGGGGGGGGGCAATGCTCTCCCACGTTAGTGAGTATTATGTCCAGGACATTTGAGCCTCTTGTTTGTGTGCTGACTAGCTGTTCCACAGCATTTGCACAGACAAAAATCCAAGAACCTCTGAGCCAGCATGTTTGCGGTCATGTATGTTTCCCAGCTGATGGTAGGATAATTAAAATCACCCATGAGTAAGGTGTTGAGCTGAATGGCAATGACTCCAGTGAGTCCAGGTAAGAGGTAAACTTTTCCTGTTTCATGGTGGACGACCTATAGTTTCCATAAGACTGACTACATTAAATCCAGGAGATAACTTCCCTATACTCTGCCTCCTTACTCTATGCAGCATACAGTCAGTGAGTAGGTATATTGTTTCATCAAATATTCTGAATGGGGAAACTGTAGCAGAGGTAGGCACCACTATGAATTAAGGGTACTTTCTGAACTTTTCATTTATTACCCTGCTCTATACCATGTAGAGGGGCTATTGTGTTTTCCCAAAGTCTATTCATTTTACTAATTCCGATGTAGTTCCAGGACTGAAGACGGTTAAGATACTGTAGGCCACCTTGAAATGAAGTGGTATTTTAGAGAACATTACAAGTAAGGCATAAATGAAATTAAATTAGGATCTAGCCATGCACCTATGTATTTAAAATGTTGAACTGTTTTGATCTAAGTGAGTCATAGCAAATCCAGAATGCTGTAATTACATGGGATGTTTTTCAGTTTAGCAACTGTGTCAAAGATAACTGCTTTGGCATTACTACAGTTTAGTTGAAGACTTTTATGGGCAAATAGGATACAATATGTAAGTCAATACTAAATTGTGCATAAATGGCTACTAATGCATCTACTGCTCTGAATATAACCAAATCATCCAATAATATAGCATGAACACCTAGAATTTACCTAGATGATGAACAGCAGAGATTTAAGGATGGAAGCTTGTGGCACCTCAAGCTGGTAAGTGGTATTAGTAAAGTTAACTGGTTATCAATTAGCACTTTGAAATAATGGTCAGAAAGATATCAGTAAACTACTTGACAGTTGTGGTTGAAGCCATATTTGTACAGCTCAATCAGCAGTACAGGATGAAATACTGAATTAAGCTTTTCTTTGGTCGCCCCACCCCCCTAACTACGAACTCTAAGGTCACACTACAGTGAGGAAGAGAGTGAGTTACCCTCTTTCCCACTGTAGTGTGATCTTGGAGTTGGTATATATATAGTTAGGGGGTTGTGGGGGGCAAAGCGTCCCACCTGGGTGGGTTTTAAATACTGTGGTGTGTGAAATGGGGAAATGATGTCCAGCTAGTTACTTTCCCCATCTCACACTTTCACTGAAACAAACATTTGATGAAATCGATAACTAACCACAGACCCCAATAACAAAGCCATGATGAAGAGTACAGAGGAGTGCAGTTGTCAAGAAAGCTTCAGACGTATCTAAACCAAAGGGAAGATATGCCTTGGCATTCAACCCTGAGGCAGCAGTCATAAAAGCAGGTATGGAAGTAGAAGAGAGCCTCTGACTCCAAAACAGAAATAGCTTAGAATGATAGGTAAAAATTTCTGACTCCTTAACAAGTGTTTCAAAACTGGTGGAAAGAAACTCATCAGAAGGGCTCCTTATAAACCAGCTGCAGGAAACTGAGACCATTCCTTAGAGAGTGGGCCATTAAAATTATAAACAACAAAAGGACACTCTCTGCATAATTAGGGAAGCTAAATTCAGTATTAAAATATGTACTAATTTGATCAGACAAACGACACACTAAGTAAAAAGGTGGACAGACTTGCTCTGGAACTTAGTGGATGAACTCACAAAACAGAATTTTTAGGATTCCAAGGAAATTAAGTATAACCAAAAATTCAAGTTTGAAAAAATGAAAGCAGGATTAACAGAGGAGACTCACAGAACTTAAAATGAAGATAATGCAGGGGAACTCCAACAGTGGTAGGAATGACGCTAGGTAAAGACTCACATTAACAATTCTTAATGACTGCTTATCAAATCTATACACTGAAACTTATAAGACCAAAATATCTTTCAACATTGTTCACAGATCTGTAAACAGTAAACATTAATAAATAATACTAATAGTAGTAATATTGGTATTACTAATAATAACTAATCCAGGGCCTTAATAAGGAAAATTGTAGAACTGGCTCTTACAAATAGCATTTGAACTACACTATAAAAAATGAAAGAACTACAGTGAGCCCAAATCTCATTTGTCTCTGTCAGGATTTTTTCCCATTAAAACTATTCAGGAAATATAGAAAAAAATCATGGCCAAAATAAGTTTAATCCTTTTTACCCCCAGATTTAATAAAATCTGTGTAGGCATAGTGTAGAGCCTACACAGAGGTTATCATGTCCGTGCGCTCGGTTCCCCCTCGGTAGCGGGCCATGCATATTAATGATGGCGCAATGCTGAGGGAGAGCCGTGGAGAATGGTTATTGAATCAGTGTAGGGAGTGTGTCACAAACTGTGTCCACAGATGAGTAACACACACCCCTGCACTGTCTAAGTGCATTATATCAATGTATGTAATTCTTTTAAATTTTTTTTTCAAGTTTGCCAGGTGCGCAGCAGAGCGCAGCAATTGACACGTGCCATACATCTAAAAATAGAAACTGGATGCATTTCAAGTTTAATCACAGCTTAGTGGGTTTGCATGGCGTGGTGCTTAGCAGTGCTTAAAGACAGCTCAGAGGTATATATAAAAGTATAGCAGTATTCCACATATCCATGTAGCCAAGTGGTTAGAGTTTTGGCCTTTTGTGCAGTAGGTGCAAGGTGTAAATACAAGGAAGGGAAATTAAGCATTTATTTTCCAAATACAAATTATTATGATTATTTTTCAATCCTGATCTGCTGTGCTCTGCTAAGCTCTACTAAGACCTGCTCAGACCTGCTAAGCACTGCTTAAACAATTTCTGTTAAGGCACTGTTTGGCAGTGCTTGGCATTGCTTGGATGTGCTTAGCTGGTTTACACATTGCTAAGCACTGCTAAGCCTTGCCAGTTTAAGCACTGCTCAGCTCAGCTGTGATGGTTTGCATGGTGCCAAGCGACATGACACATTTTGTAAAATTGCCAAATGGTATGTAAGGGTGGGAAAGCAGCATAACCAGTTGGAGTTTGAACTGTGCAAGAATTATGACAGGCACTGGAAAGGGTGTGTGCTTCCAGGTGCAGCAGTGGGACATTCTGGAGTCCAGGGTCATGTTGGACTCCTGGTGAAAAACCATGAAGACCGGCTGCTGCAGGGGCAGTTCCACGGCTCAGAGTGTAAGACAGAGGCCTGGGACTTGCTGGCATGTTATTTTACCAGTGCAACAGGTATCCCCCGCACAGGTGACCAGGTCTGTCACCACTATGATGACCTGAAGCATAGAAATGGGGATCATCTGGACACCTGGGTCTGGGAAGGAATGCCCCACAAGTTTGTAAGTACTGTTAGAATTGTTTTACCAATACCTAATCTGAATGTTTGATAGATGTGGATAATGGTGTGCATCTCTCCCTACAGCTGTAGAAGAGAAAGCTCGCAGCCTAGAGGCGCATGCTGGGCGCTTGGTCAGCCGTGAGTGTGGTGAGTTCAGATTAATTTGCAATCTATAGTCAAATAAGCAAGATAGAGTAAAGCATTAACTGCCAATAGGTACATACAGTAAAGATTTGTGTACTGCAATGAATGTGGACATAGGCCTGTATTGCAATAAGTGACAACTGCAAACTATAGTGCAATAAACAGGAAAGACTAAAGCATTAGCCCTGATAATGTAAATGAAATAAAATTATTACTGCAATAATTGTGGAATTACAGCTGTATTGCAACACCTGCATTACATCAACTGCTGCGCAATAAAGACTCAAAACTATTCCAGTACATGAATGAAGGTACCCCTAATAAAGCTGTGCTGTATAATATGTGTGCAATTAAAGCTGTTTGCATGAAATCAATTATGACAACTTTTCTACAATAAAAATAAAAAAAGAATACCAATACCTGCCTCACGGTGTAGCTAATAAAGGGTGTTATGCAATAACTGTAGATTCAGAGCTGTATTACATGAACTGCATGATGACTCCTGTTCTGCAATAACATCTGAAAGAATGGCATGAACACCCAAAGTATATAGTGTACATCAGGATTGTCTTGTGTTAACCATTGCATTTCAGCTATATGCATTCATGCTCCGAGATATGGTGCTGCATGCAAGTATGACAATGTAATAGCTGTAGAGTGCAAATATACTATCTGCAACTGTATATGGGTGAGGTATCCAACCCAATAATCTGATATGGTGCATAGACTTCACAGATATTTCCACCCATTAACAGTATATTGTGTACAATTGCATTCTATGCAGTGCTGTACAGTTTACCTAGTATCTCTGTCACGCATGAAACTCATGCATGTTTGCTCAACTGTCACTGCAGTCTAGTATAAAACTGTAGCACTACTACCAGGTCAAATTTTGTTTCCAGGTGAGCTCTAGGCAAATATCAGTCAGTCAGTGAAAAGCAGTGGCTCAGTAGCTCAGTTTGTTAAATGCTCTGTCTGAAGCACATTTTGCCACACACACACACCAGGGTTCGAATACAGTGCTGTGTAGTAATAAATATTACTGAATTAGTTATGTATTGATGACAGATTTTCTCTCCACAGTAAATAAAGGTAAATGGATGAAGCAGCCCTTATTATGAGTAAATAATTTGTGTTCAGATGTAACAGACTGTTAACAGCACTGACCAGGAATGTGATAAGACTACATAAAATAAAGGCAAAACGTACAATAATAAAATAAAATATGTAATCTTCGTATTGCTGTATGCCTGGAATGCCTGTGAAAGTTTTCTGAAGTTCTATCCCCATGCCGTGAAAGTTTTCTGAAGTTCTATCCCATGCCTGCCAAGGAAGGCATGAAAGTTGTTTATTCTCTGTACTGTACTGTACACATGCATGTCTCTCAAGTGTCAAGCTGTCACAGAATGTAATTACTGTTGTGTAATCGATCTGTCACAGATGTATCATTGACATGATTATGTCAATAGCACAGTCACACTACATCAGTCCACAGTACACCTTGATAGTTACATAGGTCCACCTGATGTATAAGTGTTCTCTGTAGTTGTGTACCTGCAGGTGTTACTGCTTGGCCCATACTATCCCATGCGGACAGCTTGAGAGGTAGGTACATGCTACAGCAGCTATAAGGCACTGTTAAACATAAAGGAAGGACAGACCTGTAGAGTATATAGCAGTACTGTTGTAAACTATATAGCCTATACAGGTATTAACGGACTGTATTTCTCTCTTTCCCCACCCCTTATTTTCATCTAAATTTATTATTGTTATTCACTGGTTATGGTTTACTATTAACATATGTTGTTCTCTAAACTTTATTTTGGAGCATGTGTTTTATTATTGTTATGTATCACAATGGTTGCATATTAACATATCTAGTTGAATTACCTATGTTGTTGAACTTATGACGTAACTGTTACTGGCATGCTGTTAATACACTAACTGTTATGTTACTTATTGTTGTGGTCCATATAAAATGCAGTGATGTGTTAATGGGTTATTTCCGATGTTCTGGCATGCTGTTATAATTAACAAAATATTTTGTTCATAACTAACCTATACACATTGCTATACCTCTATCACCACAGCACAAAAGGGTAGGCCAGTTCCTGCATATCTGCCTACTCCCCATCCAAGGTGTTTACCCCCCCTGTGTCACTCACTGCCTCTGTCTACTGTCTTGTTTGTCTTGTCTGTCTGCAATTGCATCCTCTCCTACCCAACGTACCTCCCCTGACTTACCTATATCCCTTCCCCAACATTCCACTGTCTCCTTATTAAAAAAAAAAAAAAGTACCTGTCCCACAAAAAATATCGCCCTATACATAGCTCTCCATTTCACACATGTCCACTGGACACAACTAATTAGGTCCAATTGACTTGACTATACATTTATGTTGTCCTCATCCCTCGCTCTCTCTGGGGTTCAGGGTCCAAATTCATGTACAAAGTCTGTAAAAACTGCAAAGCTGTTGCTGCACAAGAAATAGAAAGCTATGGTCCTTTCCTACACCCTTCCTTCACATCTCTATCTGCCTTTCAATATGTTTTAATCCCCCTGTTTGCCCTCATTTCACCACTATCCTGTCACCCCTTTTTCTTTTTTTTCTTAAATTTTAGCATGGGTTTCCCTGGAGCTAAGCTCTATGCCACGCAAACCTGCTTAAATATACTTAAAAGTGTCTTAATGATCTTATGTGTTTATCACAGTGTTAGGCACATCTACAAAATAATCACCCCTGCCACATTTCGAACCCAGGCCCCTGTCAAGTACAGCATAGGTTATTAGCCCACTAGGCCACTCCACTCTAAATTAAAACAGGTGTTTCCAGCAAAATGTATTGACATTGACAGACTGCAAGTATATATAATGGGGAAAATGAGAATGTACCTGTGACTGTGATGCAAACACTACACCAGTACACAGTCAAATATATAATAATGGATGCACGTGAGGACTGGGATAGCAGGCATACCTGTCAACTGTACAGACTGTTGCAGAATGTCCAGAGTTTTGCCCCTATTTTTGGCCCAGTTTTCATAAAATTGTATTTTTCTGGCAAAGTAGTGGCAAGTCATTAAAAACTGAGGTTAGAAAATCACGACAGACATTTGAGTTTCACACTTCATACACTTCATATGTTTCAGAAACCACATGCTAATGCAAAACCTGTTATTCTATCAACATTCTAAGTTTGTAAGAGCATTACTTAAAGATTGTCCCTGTCTTTGAGTTATTGTCCCACTTTTATTCATGGCTTTGTCCAGATTTCTTGCTCTAAGAGTTTGAGAGGTATGATAGCAGGTAATAGTTCCCTTTTATCAGCAACATCTTTAAACACACCTGCTAAGGCAGCAATGGCAAAGTATGTGTGTACAACTAGGACCTTGCTGCACAACTGCCTTTGAAAGCCATGCACATAATGATGGATGCAGACAACTTGTGTCACAGACTATATGTATGCACATATATCTTGCAAATATACATGCTGCAACACTGACGCAGTAGCTCAGTCTGTTAAATGTCTTGCATGTAGTACATTTTGCCACCCACAGTCCTGGGTTCAAATCCAGTGTATTGCACATCAATTACACTATTGTGAACTCAGTAATGACTGAGTCATGCAATTTTAACCCATACAGGTTGCTGTAACTGCATTAACTGCTACCCATGTTTGCAAGTCAAAGGCCTGTAGGTAGGGACACACTGCACTTATTTGTATAGCCAAACAATATGCCGCCTAGTACCCTGTGATTGGCACTGTTACACAACAGATGTACTTTATGAACATGCCTCGACTGGACTGTAAAGGGTGCCCTTACCCTGGTTCTGCTGTGAGGACACAGCTGACACTGCTACCTGAGTTACATGTACAGCTTGTTGGCCTCCAAAAAGCTCACACTCCCCCCATGTAATATGTTACCTATATATGGAACATTTGCAGTTGTATGTTAAGCTAGCTGCTACAGACCTACCATGCCTCACAAACCCCTAGAACAAGGGATCCAGACAAAACCATACATAAAGGATGGTGGGGGTAAAAGGTCCAGTGACAAGGACATTTCACAGTTTGCCCATACAAAGATAGTGAGCGGACAGAATATCAACTACTGCATCAGCATGCATATTCTGATGAGTATGATGTCTGACATTCATAGGTTTATATGTTCATAGGTTGGTACTAGGCTATCAGCCCTAGGGCCTATACAAGCCTAGCCATAACAATTTCCTGGATATTTCTTCCCACAATATTTACTTCCCTGGACCCCTGTCTAGCAGAGCGACTGACACGATCCCTGGGGTGAATTTCCTATCTCCCATCCAAACGTCAAGGTTCCTTTTGAAGAGGGCCAAGGAGGCGCTCTGCTTGACATATATGGGCAGTCTATTTCAGAGTATGGGGAGTCTCTGGGTGAGGAACCTATCCCTCCAGCATGTTTTGCTCATTGTGATGACAAGGTTTAGATCCCTGGAGCTTGTGGCTCAGAGGGATTGGGATTTCTTTAAGTAGAGCATGTCCAACAGCTCAGAGTCTGACATGGCCTTGTATGTTAAGCAGAGATCACCTTTGAGTAGACGAAATGCCACAGAGTATAGCTGGAGTTTTTTTAGACGGTCAGCATATGGCATCTGCTTTAGGCCTGCGATTCTTTTAGTGAGGTATTTCTGTGGCCTTTCCAGCTGTTGCAGATGTCTTGTGAGGTACATACCAAACGGGGAGTTTTACTCTATAATGGGTCTAATGAGGGATGAGTACAGTGGGACAATGACCTCCTTTTTTCAGGATGAAGATCCCTTACTGATGAGGTGTGCCACATAGAAGGATTTCCTGACTGTTGTGGCAATGTGGTTATCGAAGGTGAGACCACTGTCCACCTGTGTCCCTAAGTCTCTCATCACACTTTTGATGTTTAGTGTACTGCCATCTATGTGGTAATTCATGGGTACATGTTTTTTTCCAAAGGGGATAACTATACATTTCTTGGCATTAAGCTTGAGCTCATGGCTCTGGCACCAAGAATTTGTTTCTGTAAGGCCCTTTTGTAGAATATCCACATCATTTGGGGATTCAATAATGGCTCCCAGTTTGCAGCCATCTGTGAACTTTGTTAGCCAGAGTCCCTTAGTGTTGGCCTGTACTTCAGAGACGTAGATGCCAAACAAGAGCGGTCCCAGGACTGAACCCTGAGTTACTCCACTTGTCACTTGTCTGGAGCTGGATTTGGAGTCGGCTACTTTTACAGTCTGGGTTCTGTCAGTACGCCAGTTGGCAAACCATCGAGTGACGTAGGGATTTATGCCCAGCTTAGTAAGTTTATCTATGATTCCAGAGTTGGGGATGGTGTTGAAGGCCTTGGCGAGGTCCAGATAGGCTGTGTGGACCACTTTACCCTCGTCCACAGCTCTAAAGACTGATTTGAAGAAGTCTATCAGGTTCAGGAGACAAGATCAGCCCTTCATGAACCCAAGTTGGGTGGGGTCCAGTGTTTGAAGGTTGCCAATGTCTTTGTTTATAAGTTCCATGATAATGCGTTCCATGCCCTTTCAGATCAGGCTCGTCAGACTGATGGGATGGTAGTTCCCGGGATCCAAGGTGGATCCCCCTTGTGGAGTGGGATAACTGTAGCTGTGCGCCACTCAGTGGGCACGAAACCTGAGGTGAGGCTATGATTAAACATGACACTTAGGTGAGGTGCCAGTTGATTTTGTAGTTCATGTAGTACACAGCTCGGGATGTCATCTGGCCCCATGGATGCTGTATTCTTAGCTTTGGACAGTTCAGTTTCTACTTGTGTGGCCGTGATTACCGGAATTTGGCAATCTTTTGGTATTGAGATGGGTCCTTTAGGGGGTGAGAGGGGGGTGAAGTTGGCACTAAATCAATCCGCCAGGATATTGGCAATATCCTTGAGATCAGTATATTTAATGCCATTCTGTTGTAGCTCAGAGCAAATCTGAGCATTGCCATTTAGATTTTTGACATGACTATAGAATGCCTTGTGGTTGTCTTTGGAATCTTTGGCAATTTTATTTTCGTAACTAGCATTTGAGGATTTTATGAGGGATCTAAGCTTCTTACTGAGGCTGGTAAGGGAGTTTTTTGCATTCTGGGATTTTCCTCTTTTCTGCAACAGTTTCTTCCTTCTGTTGTATAGTTTGTTTATAGCAGGGGACCACCAGATTGGCTTCCTTTTTTTGGAGGAGATCATCTTGGTTCTATTTGGGATGGCGCGATTCATGCACAAGTGGATGTGCTCATACAGTGCCTTAGTGTAAGATTCAGCAGTCAAACTTTCAGATCCTATCTGCATGAGTGTCATGAAGTTTGTCACTTCTGACTTGAGTAGCATGAAGTTGGCTTTGGAGAAGTTTTTTATGGAGGTTTCCTTACTGGGGGGGGGATGTGGATGTCAAGGGTGATTTGCTTATGGTCAGACCTGACCAATGAGGGGGTGACCACTGGTATGGAGCATCTATCTCCCATGTTGGTAATGACCAGGTCTAGGATATTGGAGACCCTGGTGGGACAATGGATTAGTTGATCCAGAGCATTGGAATTTATGAATTCCAAGAACCGCTGGGAAAAGGTGTTGGTACCCGAGTAGTTTTCCCAGTTAATGGCAGGGTAGTTGAAATCACCCAGTATTAGGGTGTTTGGTTGTATCTTAATATTTTACAGTATGTATAGAAAGGTGTAGTGGGACTCTTGGGGCATGATGGGGGCTCTGTAGCAAGCTACAATTTGGATTGCAGTCTTGCCTAGTGTTAGTTGCACCTGGAGAATTTCAGATGCATTGTGTTGGGCAACTAGCCTGGAGTTGTGAATTATCCTTGGTGAATATGGACACTCCTCCACCTTTAGTGTTTCGGTCTTGTTTTTGTGGCCGAAAAGTGTGGCAAGAGTTGTAGCCTGGTATTGCAGCGGTGCTCTCTGGAGCTTTGAACCAGGTCTCGGTTACTGCACAGATATCGATGTTCTCCATTTTAGAAGTGCCTCGAGAGAGTGCATTTTGAGGTTTAGACTTCTAGCATTGAGTAGCATTACCTTCAGATTTTGCATGCTTGTATCTGTTACGGTGGTTTTGTCCTTTGAACCTTGCCTAAAAAAGGCACTATAGGGGTGGCAACAGCTTTAGCCAATAACCTGAATCCCAGGGGTGACAGGTACAGACCATCTCTGGCAAAGCATTGTGGTTTGTCGATCATATCTTCCCAGGCAGACAGATACTGGATCCCCTTTGAATGACACCAGAAGCTTAGCCAATTGTTGAAGTCAATCATTTTGTCCTTATACTGTGGTATCATTCTGGGCGAAGGCAGGATGCTACTCAGGGCTAAGGTCATACCTGCCTGGGCCACATGATCTGAGAGCTCTTCCATGTCTCTTTTCATGTAGTCGAGGGAGGTACATCTCAAGTCATTCACTCTAACATGGACAATGACAGAGTCATATTCACATTTCTCTCTCCCTCCTTACTAACCTCAACCCACAATGTTTACCACTGAACTGCCAGATAATCACAATGTCATAGGACAATGGCCAAACATATCATGCAAAACTGTGGACATACCTCATAAATCTCAATAGTGGACAGTATTTGTACCTACCCTCTGTGATGTTGTAGCCTCCACACTTCACTAATGTCCATTTCAAACACTAAGAAAGAGGCCAAGGCCTACATAAAGGCCTTAAATATTGCACTGTGGTGTCATGTCATTGGCTAATGAAAGTGCAACCCAGCAGTTTTGGATGCAATTATCAAGTCTGAGCCACAGACTGGTGCACAGGCAATTACCTGTTAATGAGTATTCCCTACAAAAGGCAATCAACTGCCTATGGGGAACAGGTCTGTATGTGGTTTTACTCAGACACAATATGGTTTAGCAAGCTGTTTACAGAGGACCTGGTCAAAAAAGGATTACCTCACACTACTAGGTATGTAATACATGTGCCAATATAACAGGATACAGATGGGAGGATGGAGGTATGGGGAAAAGGGATTACAACAGTAGGCCTGTAGTACATCTATGTGATTGACATGTTGGTGATACTCTGCTGTCCAACAGCTACAGGCATGCCTCTCAGCTGTCCCCGCTTTCAATCAAATCATAGCTCAGCCCCTGTTACTCTCTCCTACAACAGTCGGCTCTTGCAGGAAAGCTAGTGGATTATGAGTTAGACATAGTGACAGTAAGTAAGGGTGTACACAGCTGTATGTCAATGTCACACAGAAATAGTTCAGACATTGTAAAGGTGTCGCTGACTGTCCCTGATGTACTCTGGCTAGGTTGCTGTTTTGTTGA
The DNA here is from genome assembly GCF_019279795.1 of Protopterus annectens. Classification (NCBI taxonomy): domain Eukaryota; kingdom Metazoa; phylum Chordata; order Ceratodontiformes; family Protopteridae; genus Protopterus; species Protopterus annectens. The sequence continues at coordinate 220,266,552 of NC_056728.1, forward strand.
CATTTGCACCTCATTACTTGAGAGCTACAGCTAACATACTTGTCATCTCCTTACAGCAGGAATTCAAGTCATAGCCATTATTAATGGAGGGACACAGGCCCAAACTCAGCAAAAGAGAGTACATATTGGCCATACAAAGTAAGACTATGAACAGACTAATGGAGATTAATGTAGCATGAGTGTTTTCTGAGGGGTCTGGCATGTGACAGGCGGATTCTCGGTATTTTGACAACAACCATCAATGACTGGCCAACCGTCTGTCAGACATCCACATATTTGTGCCAAAAGGACCACATATATGAGGCACATGTTCACATTCTGCAAACATCTGTGTAGTGGAGAGGTATGATGCCTACAGGGAAGATATAATACAGCAGGTTTGAATTGTTGTCTGTCATTGTGGCACACTGGTGTTGCTGGACTGTCCTCATATAGTTGTTGTAATGGCACACAGCTATTTGTCTGACAGTGGCTATATGACATAGTAGTGGGACTTTGCCTGTAGGGAGTACACCACAGTAGACTGCAGTAATGGGTGTAGAGACATGCAGCAGAGTCTGTCACGGCACACAGGGATATAATCGTTATTGTTACTGTCTTGGTGATAGCCACACATATTGTGTTAATGGACTTTGGGGTATGAAGTGTGAGGGAACGGTGGACAGTGCAGCCCATTTTGGTTGTGAAGGGGCTGTACATAGTGGATGTCCACATATCTGGTCCTGTGATGTGTTCCCCTCTTGCTGTCTTTCAGGAACAATGTCTCGAAGGAGGCACCCAGCATTTACAGCCACAGAAAAAAGAAGTTATGTACTCACCATAACATTCCATGTTGGTAGTCCATCTCACCCTTCATTTTTACATATGGGTTCGGAGCCGATCCTCGGCTCTAACTCGGCCGATTTATAATCTCGAAGACTTCTGGTTGGCTCGTGGCTAAGCAGGTATCCCATAGTGCACCAGTATAAACCCCAGATCTTCTTTGCTGCTCACTAGAAGAAATAACCATACCAGACAAACCAATACTAAAGGGTCTCCAACCAAAGACAACCAAAATGTTAATACCTCCAGATTCTTCCAGGATGGGGGCAGGAGGGCGAGTTGGTAAAAATGAAGGGTGAGATGGACTACCAACGTGGAATGTTATGGTGAGTACATAACTTCTTTATGCTGTGTAGTCCAATCTCACATTCATTTTTACATATGGGACAGCGTCCCTTTCGCCTTATTCTTGGGTGGCTCACTGGAAAATACTCCTGAGCACCTTGGAGCCAAAGGATGCTCTAGCCCTGGAACTAAATCCAATTTGTAATGTGTAATAAAAGTATGAGGGGTAGCTCACGTAGCTGCTGCACAAATATTATCAAGTGGGACCCTGGCTCGAAAGGCTGCAGAGGTAGACAGAGACCTGGTAGAATGAGCCTTCATCTTGGAGGGTAAAGGTCTGCCCTCCAAATTGTAGACAAAGGCTATGCAACTGGAAATCCAATTAGATAGTGTCACTTTAGAAACTGGTAAGCCCAATCTAGATTCAGAAAAGGAAATTAATAGTTGATCTGATTTCCTAAATTCCTTGGTCCGATGCAGATAAAAACATAGCTGTCTATGAACGTCTATCTAATGAAACCGATTATTCAGCTGCATTACAGTGATTAGGGAAGAAAACTGGAAGTTCTATGGATAGATTTAAGGTGGCATGAGAACAAACTTTGGGAACAAAGTAGGGGATAGAACGCAGTGAGACCCTGTCTTTATGAAAGATCAAATAAGGTGGCTTAACAGATAAGGCTTATAATTCTGATTGCCATCTAGCTGATGTTGATAGCCACCAAAAACAAAGTCTTCCAAGACAAAAATTTCAATGAGGATGAGTGAGAAGGTTCAAACAGGGAAGATGTCAGTTTGGACAACACAAAATTTAAATCCCAAGAAGCCACAGGTTCTTGAAGAGGTGGCCTCAACAGAGTGGCTCCTTTCAAAAAGGTCTTGCATAGCTTATGAGTCATTAAATTGGTGTCTGGAAATCATAAATGGAAATAAGAAATAGCCGCCAATTGAACTCTGATAGTGGCAGTGGCAGATCCTTGCTGAAAAAGCTCGGAGAGAAATTCCAAAATTACAGGGATAGAAGCAGTGTAGGGATCTACATTCATTTTCTGTGCCCAAATAGAAAATAATTTCCATTTATTGCCATACAGTCCCCTAGTTGAAGGTTTATGGGAGGGCATAAGGATATGTGACACTGAGGCAGATACATTGTGAAGCCTGACTAGGGATGGAACTGGAGCAGCTACGCTGTCAATTTCAGGGTGTGGATTAGGGATGTAGCGAACCTGACATAGGTTCATAGGTTCATAGGTTTATACTAGGCTATCTGCCCTAAGGCATTTATAAGCCTACAGCCTAGCCCATTTTTTTTAAACACCCACCCTTATATGAAAAAAAATACTGTGCCCATTTGTTTGTGTGCCTCTGTCCAGCAGTGACAGAAGATGATTCGGGGTAAACCTACGATCTCCCATCCACAGGTCTAGATTTCTCTTGAACAGAGTCAGGTGTGCTGGCCCTCCTCATGGACCGGGATTTTATTCCACAGCATAGGGAGACATGTGAGTCAAAAGATCTGGAGCTGGCTCCAGAATCCAAGGATCATCCAGGAGAAGAGGCTCGAGGAAGGGGAACCAAACCTGACAAGGCCAGTAAGGAGCAATTAGAATTAACTTGCATCCCAGTGGTCTGGCTTTCTAAATCACTTTGGAAATTAGAGGAAATGGAGGAAAAGTATACAGAAGACCCAGGGGCCAATCGTGAGTTAGAGCGTCTCTGGGTGTCTCCCCCGGAGGGGGAATGAGGGAAAAATAGCTGCTGCATTTGGCATTGACTGGGCTGGCAAAAAGGTCGCAGCAAGCCTGTCCCCATTTGCAGAAAATTTGTTCCGCTGTTTCGTGTTTCAGAGACCACTCGTGAGGCAGTAGGATCGCCCAACTGAGCTTGTCGGCTATCATGTTGGTCGTCCCTGAGATGTGCGTTGCTACCAGAAAGCGCTGGGAAGAAATTGCCCATTCCCAAACTCGCATGGCCTCTTGACAGAGTGGGTAAGACCTGGTACCGCCCTGTTTGTTGATATACCAAACTACCGACATGTTGTCTGTTTGTATCGCAATAGTCCCTAAAAGAAGAAGGTCTTGAAGTGCTTGCAACACCAGGAGCACCGCCCTCATCTCCAGAACACTGATATGCAGGTGAACCTCGTATTCTTGCCATGTGCCTTGGACAGTCCTGCCGAGATAATGCCCCCCCACCCGATCTGGGAGTCATCAGTGGTCACAGTGGCAACGGGTTGGGCAGGAGCCCGTCGTCAACTGGTTGGGTGCTATCCACCAAAGGAGGCCCTCCTTGCATGATTCCATCAGCAGAATAGGGTGATTCAGCAGAAGATATTGGAAGGACCATTGGGAAAACAGAAGCCACTAGAGAACTCTCATGTGCAGCCTGGCTAATGGTATTAATAGGATGGTGGATGCCATAGTCCCGAGGAGCTGGAGAACCCACTTTGCTTTGACCTTCCTCAATGGGAGAAAACACTGAATATGAAAGATTAAATTTTGTGCCCTTTCGATGGGAAGACAAGCTGTCATGTTCACTGTGTCTTCCTCTGCGCCTATAAAGTTCACAGAATGAGAGGGCAATAATGCAGATTTTTCCCAATTTATGGAGATCCCTAATTGAGCACAAAGTTGAATAGTGGCGTCCCTGTTTTGAAGAAGTAAATGCCTGGCGGGAGCAGTCAGGAGCCAGTCGTCCAAGTACGGAAACACCTGGAATCCTTGACGTCTCAGGTGAGCTGTCACTACTGCCATGCATTTGGCGAACACCCTGGGGCTGTGGTGAGACCAAAGGGCAGAGCATGAAACTGATAGTGACTGGCTCCCAGCCGGAAGCGTATATGGCTCCTGGATGCCTTGTCCATTTTTATATGGTAGTAGGCATCCTGGAGATCTATTGAGCACATCCAATAGTCTTTCCCTAACAAAGGGAGTATCAACTGCAGTGTTACCATCCGAAACCTGTCCTTCCTCATGGATTCATTTAATCGGCTGAGGTCCAATACTGGCCTCCAGTCTCCTGTTTGTTTTGGGACTAAAAAGAACCTGGAGTAAGTTCTGGATCCTATCTGGTCTCCTGGGACGGGTTGGATGACTCTTTTGAAGAGCAACTTGTTGATCTCCACAGTTGCCTGATCCCTGAGATTGGGTGGTACATCTGGGATCTTCTTGGGAACAAATGGTGGAAGGGAAAACGGTATGATATAGCCTCTGGTAACAACTCTTTGTACCCACTTGTCTTGGGTTATACGCAGCCAGGCTTCTGGATACAAAGAAATGCAACCCCAACCGGCCCGAGAGAAATGCAGTCGGGCCCCATATCAGGAACGCTGATAAGGCCATCCCCAAAAGGAATCACAACCTTGTTGGTATTGCAAACCACCCCTGCCTCTAGGGCGACGTCTCCCATTTCCTCCTCCTCCTCTGCCTCTGAAGGAGGGTTTACCCTGTGTGTCCAGAAAGACCCTCTGGGACTTCTTTAACCACATTTTACCACCCCTTTAACCTTTAGGGTATGGTCTAGAGGGAACTGTAAAATGTACTCCCACGGCAGACAGCGTCTTTCTTTCTTGTGTGTCCTTCACCTTAGTGAGTGTGTCCTTCACCTTAGATCCAAACAATGAGGAACCATCAAAAGGGGCGTTGGTGAAAGTGGATTTGAACAGTTCTGCAAAATTACACAAGCGCATCCAGGAGTGACGCCTTAGGGCAACTCCTGAAGCCGCTGCTCTACTCGCTCTATCAGCCGCATAAGAAATAAGCAACATGCAGGAGTTAACTATAGAATTTAGGGTGGACAACTGAGCAGAAATCTTGTCAGGGACTCCCTCAGTACATCTACCCTGTATAGAATCTCCCAACTCCTTAAGGAGAACCCTCTGCAATTGCGTGAAGTGAGATAGTTCAATGATCGAAGAGTAAAAGCTGCTGAACTAAAGACACACTTCCCATACCTGTCCATCTATCGAGACTCCTTATTCGGCGGATGGACAGAAGAAGAAATCTCAGCAAGCTCCTTCTTAGTGGCCGCTGCCACCAACATGGCATCTACGGGGACACCTTTGGACAAAAATTCTTTATCTGAAGGGGCAGAAAGAAAGCTGTTGGGTCTCCTAGGGGCAGGCTCCACAGCATCGGGAGTATCCCACACACTTCGACTAACTAAATTCATCAGTTCATCAAAAGGTGGAGACACCCAAGAGGCAGAAGGTTGAGACCTGAAAGCCTTCAGGTACACCGACTCCTCATCAGAAGGGTTAACAGTGGGCCAGCCGAACCTCTGCTTAAGGATCTCCAGGATGTCTACGAAGGAGACATCATCAGAGGACGACTTGGGGGACCCTTCTGACTCCTTGAGGTCAGTGTCAGATGTCAAAGACTCATCCTGGGAGTCAACATGCTTCCTCTTGCATGTTTTCTTCCTGGGGGGCTCCTCAGAAGGACATTTGGTGGAGGTCAAGGAAGAGTGGGGGCCACCAGTCGGTGGCTCCTGAGGCTGAGGGTCTCTGCTGTCTCTGTAGAGACTAGGGGCTGAGACCTAAGTGGGTGCTCTAGGGGGAAGAGTGCTGGTACCCTTGGTGGCAATTTGTGACTTGGACAGTGCGCTCCTCGTCATCTCGAATGCCGACCTCTCTGGCTCTGAGGACCTCTCCCGCTCTGAAGAGACCGAGGATGCCATCGGCGTCAGAGTTATCGGCACCAAGATAGATGTAGGGTTTGAATTCACCCTAGTCGAAGCGCTGAGAGGGAGACTCGGAACCAAAGCAGACCGATTCCAACCTTCCCTGTTGGCGCCGACTGGAGAGCTTCGGCCCCTGGACACAATGGACAAAACCAAAGGTGTCGAAGCAGAGCTTGGCTCCGAAGCAACCGCAAGTGGAGCTGGAGCTGAGGGTTCCAGCAATGGCACCAAGTCCTCCGACTCTGAAAAACCAGCTTGGCTCTCAGGAGGAATTCCAATCGAGGGTATAACAGGTTTCATAGGCTCCGGAACCAACTGGGTCGGAGTCGACAACAATTTAGATAGAGCAGACGACTTCAGCAGTCTCAGGACCACCCTCTACACATCTTCATCTAAAAGGCTCCTGGAAGACCTGGAGGACATAGTTGGGGATCTTGATCTTGGAGGAATAGCAGGTTCCATAAATTCAGCGGTCAGCTCAGATAAACTAGGATCCGACCCTGTCACCACAATGTTGCTCTCAGTTGGCTCCGAAGGCAGTGGAGCCAATGAGGCCGATTTTGCCACTTTAGGAGGCGGCTCCAAGACACCAGCCAGTGCCGGAAAAGGTCTTTTCGAAGACTTAGACTTTGCAGACTTAGTGGACTTGGAAAAAGAGGAAGAGCTAGACAAGGCTTCCTCAAAAGAAGGCTTTAACCGACCCTTTAGAATTAGCTTGTTCCTCCTCTCCTGTAACACTCTAAGGGAGAAGGCATGACAAAACAAGCAAGTCTCTTGCAAATGGATGGCCCCTAAGCAATAGACACATAGACCATGACCATCCGTCAATGACATTTTTTTGGGAGCACTTCATGCATTTCTTGAAGCCCGAAGGCTTGTGCTCCTTAACCTCTTTAGACATACACACAGATGAAAGGAAAAGAGAAGTAAAAGGGAGGACTAGGTCCTCTAACTTAAACGGGCCTAGCCCTGAAGGAGGAAGAAACACCACGAGGACTAGATCCTCTAATTAAAACGACCTAGTCCAGACAGGAAAGGGACAGCTAGGTCTTCTAACTTAAACAGACCAGCGAAAATTCACACACACACAGAAAATCCTTTCACACAGAAAAACCTTGAATCTGTTAAAGATTAACAGAGGAAGTTGGAACTGGAATTTCGAACAATGAACTCCACAACCGTAAGAATGAACACCAGCTGATAACCGCCAAAACACAAAACTGCTCTACAAAATTGTAGAATGGAAAAAAAACGCTAGTGTTATCAAGCTATCCGCACTAACCATAAGTAAGAAACTGGTACACAGGATACCTCAAAGCACATTAACACATTAACATTAACAGGCCCAAGGCCCATGCTTGCACCAAAGGGTGCAAAGGAGCTAATTACCTAAGAATTAGTAACCTACACTAACAAATACTAATGCAACAATTGCACTAAACTAATATATCTTTGACCAAGATTTTAAACAATGTAAGCAAGAAAAAAGTTAACACTTAGCAAGAGCCAAGAGAAGCACAACCAAACTCGTCGACGTGGCAAACGAGATCTGGGGTTTGTACTGGTGCACTATGGGATACCTACTTAGCCACGAGCCAACCAGAAGTCTTCGAGCTTATATATTGGCCGAGTCGGAGCTGAGGATTGGCTCCAAACCTATAAGTAAGAATGAAGCTGAGGTTGGACTACACAACATATAGTGTTATCCTGGATGGCCACAGACTGCATCACCACATTCTGCTGTCCAGGAGTAGCCAAAATCATGACCAACGTGCAGCACTATGGGCTGACCTAGTCACAGCAGTGAACCAAGCTGGCCAACAGAACAGGACCTACAAGCAGGTCTGACACTGGGCCGCAGATATAGTCAATGCTGCACAGCAAAAAACAGCTGCTGCGGCCAGGGACCGTACTGCCACCGGTGAAGGGCCTGCAACAATATAACCACTCTCTGCCACAGAGGAGTTCCTTGTGAACCTGGGATCAGCCACCAGCTCCCAGCCATCTATCACCCCATACATCCTGGAGGTGGGTGCAACAGCATCTACATCAGAGGAGTGTCAAGGTAAGCTTACTGTGTTCATCAGTGTAATATTGTATTAGTCATTGTGGCACGCTCTGCATACCAGTACACAAGTGTGAGGTCTATCTGCATTGGGGGGTTGATTTTAATGCACAGTTGTGTACACATACTCAGAATGTCAGCAATGTAGGCAGTAACACATTAGCTACTGTACATGTGGATATACTCACATATTACCTTATAACAATGCAACATGTGGTATTGCTGACAATACCACTCCCTCACATTTTCATAGGTACGTCAGGTGTGGCTGGAGTCTGAGATCCTGTACCTGTTAAGTGTGATACTGTTGATTGACAGATCGTATATACCTTAAGAATGTTAAGGGCTGCCATGTTGCCCTAGGCACAACTGTTATACTTAACCCAAGTAGAATAGTTGTATGTTATATTTCAGAGCAGTTAACTGATGTGCATAGAATGGGTAATCACAGCTGTGTATTTGCAGAAACATTAACACATTTGCACTTACTGTTAAAAAGGACTATGCAGCATGCTATACAGGAGGCAATCACTCCAAGATGCCTATTCACACACAATAGGAAGATGGTACAAACCTGAGGCACGGATGCTACAATGGGCAAATTATGCACAAGACAGGTGCACTGGGATTAGGTGTAGGTCTATGAGATACACTGCCATATTGCTTATCTCACAGGTGTATTGTACTGGCAACATTAGCGGGATGTAGCTGCAGTGCATGTTATGCAGGGGCTGTCTTGCATGTGTATGTTGTTGTGTGTTTGTCTGTTATGCATGGGATCAGAAATAAAATGTGGGATGTGTAATTCAGTTGTGGCTCCTCATCTGTATGTGTCTGTGTGGATTACCATGTCCCCCTCACAACCTGATGTCAGTGTCTCATTGGACTCTGATGATGATGGTAGCCATAGTGAGGCACAGGTGGGGCTGTTGGGGGCTGAATCTGTCTCAGGGGTTGACATCCCACTTCCTCCCCCAATTGTTTCCACACACAGTCAGTATGCTCACACATACCAAGTCCCAAGGTCACAGATACTGGACAGTCAGAGGGTGGTGACACTGAACAGGACAGTGTGGCAACTATGGCATCAGTGGGTGCAGACACTAGCCATAGCCAGAGAGCTGTCGAGGTCCCAAACAGGCAGATTGATAGAGGTTTTCGAAGGAGGACTGCTGCCCATCCACCACCTGTCAAGGAAGTCACATCATGGGTAACTTGATGCATGTTCCGGTCCATGACAGAGGCACAGGCACGTTCCGAATGTGACACCAGATGGATGCTCAGGATTATGGATGTGGCACAGTCTGAAATCCATGACTGCCTCCCCTGCATTGGTGAAGTCATGGATCGTTTCACTGATGTAGTGGACAGATGGTGGGCTGAGACAGTGTCAGTCTTTCACCGGACACTGTCTGTGCTGGAACATCTGGTTCGAGTAGGGCAATGGACACATGGATGTAGGTCAGCAAATCTATCTGCTGAGACTCCACGTGGCCGTGCAAACTCATGCTCCTGTAGTGGCACTACCTGCAGCACTACAGAAGGATGTGTGATGTGCACACCAAGACGTGGCAGAGCATGGGCAAGTGGTCCTGGGTGGTCCCATGGGGGACACGGGCCCAGCAGACACCAGTCACAGTCAGCTACTAGCACCGCATCTGACCCTGGACATGGTGGTGCAAGTGCCACTCCTGGCAGAGCCAGTTCACGTGTTCGTGGCCAGACACGGTGAAGTGTCCACTCTGCCATGTATGGTCCACAGCTGTCCAACATTCACACATGTAGGGCTAGCACTGGGCTTGACCGTGTACATGCACACCTTCAAACATCACTGTCACATGCAGGTCACCAACTATCACACACGTCACCACTCCATGGCCCATCTAACCAGCACCCCTTCCTGATTCGCACACATGCTGTCAACTGTTTGGCACCCCACCACCACACCCTGTGCATGTGATGATACTTGTGCCACATCCCTGCCCACCATGCCAACGATGCAGGGACATGCAATTATGTGTCTGATGCTTAGGGTGATATATTACTTTACATGTAGTCATGTAGTGCGGTATTGTTATGCCATGGCAGGTGTTGTGGGCCATGACAGATGCTGTATGCTGGCATGTGTCATTACTACACATCAAACTTTGTGTATCTTTGTTGCATGATGTTAGACTAGTGGTAGTGTTACAGAGTTACAGGTGTCTCACAGACCTGTGTATGTTTCTGTTCTGGCGATTTGAGTGGATAAGCTATGGAGACTTGGTGGCAATACAGCAGCATGGGATGGTATGGCAGTACAGCAAAAATATGACATTGGCAAGGTACGGCTGTATACGTGCGTGGTTACCTAGGTGCATACTTGTCGAACGGTGTGTCAGGGACAATGGAGGCAGTCAGCGTAATCATGCATGCATACCCTGTGACAAGGTATGTTACCCTTGATACGTGTCACCTGGGTGTTCCATACATACAAATGTAGGTGGTGGCAGACAGCATTTATGCTTAGGTAGATGTGGGCTATTTAAAGCAAGCAGCTAGTCACGTGAAGTAAATGCATGACCATTGCACATAAATAGCCTCTATGGCCATATGTGTACTGCTGCAAGGGAATGTATTTGTAAAAACACACACACACACACACTTGGCTTAATATGAGATTAGAAAAAGAAGTTATGTCCTTACCATAACGTTCCATGTGGAGTGTTCATCTCGCCTTGGTTATTACACATGGGTTCGGAGCCGCCCGACTGCAAGCTCTGCATCGAGAAGAAGCTCGAGGACATCTAATACCCACAATCCCCCTCTGCCTTTACCTCAGATCTAGTTTGCAAGCAAACCAGACAACAATCACGCATACATGTCAAACTATATACATAATTACATATATACAAACATACCAAGGGTATGATAGTAACACTAACACTGCAACAGCAGAAGGAGAATACTCCAGACCAGGCACCAAATCAACGTTCTTCCTAAGGGTGGGAGGGTGGGAGGAACCAAGGCGAGATGAACACTCCACATGGAACGTTATGGTAAGGACATAACTTCTTTATGTGAGAGTGTTCAATCTCGCTTTGTTCTTACACATGGGTAGCGCCCCTAGCTCCATGATCCTGAGGAACTCAAGGAGAACGTTCTTGAGCACAGTGGAACCAAAGGTTGCCCTATCCCTAGAAACCCTGTCCACTTTGTAATGAGATATAAATGTATGTGGTTTAGCCCAAGTAGCAGCACAAATGATGTCTAAAGGTAAACGAGCTGCATGAGCCAAAGATGTAGAAATTGATCTGGTAGAATGTCCTCTGGGTTTTGCTGATAATGTTTGATCAGAATTTTCATAAACATAAATGATACAATCAGTTAGCCACTTAGAAAGAGTTTGTTAACTGCAAGACCCTTTCTGCTGTCAGCAAAAGCTATAAATAGCTGATCAGATTTCCTGTGATCTTTTGTTCTATCCAAATAAAATCTGAGTTGTCTATGGACATCCAGTTTGTGCAACATATACTCTAATTTATTAGAGTGGTCTTTAAAGAAGGTGGGTAATTCAATGGACTGATTAATATTACTAGCAGAACAAACTTTGGGAAGAAAGGATGGATTAGTGCAGGATACTCTGTCAGAATGAAAAATTAAATAGGGATGTTTGACCGAAAGGGCCTGCAGCTCAGACACCGATGTAATAGCCACTAGAAATAATGTTTTCCATGACAAAATTTCAAAGTGCAACTTGAAGCTGGTTCAAAGGGTGGTAGCATCAATTTAGAGAGCAATAAATTTAAATTCCACGGTGATGTCGGGCTGACTGGTGGTCTGATATGAAAGGAACCTTTTAAAAGGCTTTACAAAGTCTGTGAGCCATAATAGGTGCACCACTTTCTTCTATATGATAGTTAGAAATGGCAGCCAACTGTACTCTTAAGCCGGAGAAGCTCCTTCCTGAAATAATTCGTCAGAAATTCTAAGACCTTATTCAACGGAGCTGTAACAGGGTCCAACTGATGTGACTCCAGAAGACAAAACGCTTCCATTTACTGGTATAAGTCTTTGTAGTGGAAACTTTATGAGAAGCTACCAAAATATCTTGAACCGCATGTAAGGGAATTGACCTGGCTAAGGGAGCAGCCAAGCTGCTAGATGGAGAGATTCAGGGATGGGTGAGGAACTCCTGACGAGTGAGTCAGTAGATCTGGCTCTGGGTCCAGCATCCAAGGTCCCCAACGCGTGATGCAAGAGAGAGGGGAACCAAATTTGACGAGGCCAGAACGGAGCAATGAGAATTATAGTCCTCTGAAGGTTGTTTGCTTTCTGTAGAAACTTTGCAATCAGGGAAATGGAGGAAAAGCATATAGGAGACCCCTTGGGACTTCCCCTGAGGGGTAATAGGGCAAAGTAGCTCCTGCATTTGGCGTTCATTGGAGACGCAAACAGAGGCCCCATTTTTGAAAAATCTTTCCGCAACTGACTGTTTGAGGGACCACTCGTGAGGCAATAGTATTGCCCTGCTCAGCCTGTCGGCTATGACGTTGGATGACCGGGATGGCATCAGAAAGCGACCGTGGACTCTGCCCATTGCCAAATTCTCATGGCCTCTGCATAGTTGGTAGGACCTGGTTCCCCCTTGCTTGTTTATGTACCAGACTACGGACATGTTGTCTGTCTGAACTGCAATGGTCCCTGGAGGAAGAAGGGGAGCAAAGTGTTGCAACGCCAAAACACTGCCCTCAACTCCAGAACATTGATGTGCAGATTGTACTCCAGATTGGTCCATTCGCCTTGGACTGTCTGTCCCTGAAAGATGCCCCCACCCTATCAGGTAGCACAAATGGTCTTCCGGATAGGTTGCAAGTCTGTAACCACCACATTAGGTGTGATTTGCATGTTATCAAAATTTCGTGAGTCAGTGGAAGTTGTTGGAATGACCATTGTGCAAATAGAAGCCATTGTAGCACTCTCATGTGCAGTCTTCCCAATGGTATTGCTATGAGAGAAGCTGCCATGAGACCCAAAACTTTCAGAACAATTTTTGCTGGGGATTTTCTGGACAGCAGAAGGGAAATGTTGAATTGAAGTGCTAGTATTCTTTCTGTCGGAAGTTTTAGAACTAACTGACGCTGCATCCAATTCCGCTCCTATAAATAAGATATGCTGTGATGGCTGTAGCAAAGATTTTTCAAATTTACTGAAATGCCAAGGTGTGTACAAAGTTGTAGGAGTAATCCCTGGCTTGTATCAGTTGACGCCTGGTGGTGGCAGACAGGAGCCAGTCGTCCAGATACGGAAACATCTGGAATCCTAGGCCTCAGATGAGATGCTGCCATGCATTTGGTGAAGACCCTGGGGCTGTGGTCAGGCCAAAGGGCAGGGCTGATAGTGACTGGCTCCCAGCCGGGCGCAAGTGATCTCTGGACGACCTGGCCATTTTGATGTGGTAGTATGCGTCCTTCAGATCTACATCCAGTCGCCCTTCCGTAAGAATGGAAGGATCGATTGAGCGTGACCATTCGAACTTTTCCTTCTTGACAAAGGTGTTGAGATGACTTAGGTCCAGAATTGGCCTCCAGTCCCCTGTTTCTTTGGAACTAAAGAACCTTGAGTAAGTTCAATCCTATTTGGTCCGCTGGGACTGGTTGGATGACTCTTTTTCTAGCAGCTTTGAAATTTCTGTAGCTGCTGGGTCAGATGGGGTGGTACATCTGGGAGTTTTTCTTTGGAATGGGGTGGATAGAAATGGGATTTTGTAACCTCTGGTAACAACGCTTTTACCCAATTGTCTGAAGAAAGGTTTTGCCAGGCCTGAGGGTATAAAGCTAGCCCCCCGACTGCCTCCAGAGCAGGACAGTCGGGCCTCCTCTCAGGAGTGCTGAAAAGGTTTGCCAGGAGGTTATCCCTGTCACCTTGGTTTTGCCCCTCTGTCGCCCCAGGGCTGCCTTCCACCTCTGCCCCCTCTGCCTCTAGAGGGGCATCACCCTGTGTGTTTGGAAAAAGATCCTTGGGGTTTCGAAATTTCCCCTACGTTGCCCCTTGGGGTACGGGTCTGAAGGGTGGAAAACGGACTCCGACAGCAGACAGAGTCTTTCCCTCCTGTTCACACCGGTAAGGGTCTCCTTTATTTTAGGGCCAAAAGTGTGGCTCCATCAAATGTAGTAAAGGAAGACTTGAAGGCTCGAACATAAGCGCATCCAGGATTGCCTACGAAGAGCAATCGCTGAAGCTTCTGCCCTACTCGATCCTTCGCTGCATAGGATATCAGCCTCATGGACGAAGTTCACAATGGACGTAAGGGTGTTGAGATGCGCTGTAACTTTCTCTGAGACAGCGGCATCTGTAGCACCCTGGAGGGTATCTCCGAACTCTTTGACTAGATCCCTCTGTAAACGTGTAAAATGGGTCAAATAGTTCAGGGCAGAGAAAGCCGCTGAACTGAAAATGCGCTTCCCATATCTGTCCATGGTCCTAGAATCTTTGTTAGGCGGATGGACAGATGAGGAAGACTCCGACATCTCCTTTTCGTGGCGCTGCCACCACCATGGCATCTACTAGAACTCATTTGGTAATGTAAGCTTTGGCCTGTGGTGCCGTGATGTACTTATTTGGCGTCCTAGGGAGAGGTTCCACCGTGTCAGGAGTCTCCCACGCCTTCGAGCAATTAATTCCATTAACTCATCAAAGGGCGGAGTGACCCAGGAGGAGGAAGGGCGGCACCAAATGCCTTCAGCAAAACTGACTCATCCTCAGAAGGGGAGGGCTTGCCAGTCACCTCTCTGTTTAAGGATCTCCAAGATGTCAGAAAAGAGACATCCTCTGAAGGTGACTTAGGGGACCCTTCTGACTCATCTAAGTCAGTATCAGATGTCAAGGATTCTTGTGGAGAATCCAAGTGTCTCCTCTTACACAGTCTTTTCCTAGGAACTTCTTCGGGGAGCATCCAAGAAGCCTCCGAGGAAGAGGGGCACCTCCAGGGGTGGCTGAGACACTGGTGCCGGCGCTGGGGCGTGGCCGTGGGTGCAGAGGAGGATAACGGTCCTTGTGGGAGGAGAAGCTGTACCTGCTGATGTGGTTGTCTGGGTAGACAACACCTTCCTCATGAGGTCGAAGGCCCCGGGTCCCGAGGTATCTCCCGGTTCAAGAAATGGGAAGAATCCTCACAGGAGCCGAAGGCAGCACGACCCGAGGACGGAACCGAATCGATCCGTGCGAGGCCCGAGGGAGAGTCGAGGACAGATCTGCGAGACTCCCGCACCGGATCGGATGGCGGTTCTGGCACCGAGGGCTCCACAATCATCAGGTCAGCTTCTTCCGGCTCCGAAGACTGAACAGGTCTCGGAGGAGGAACAGATGGAGATAGTGGCAGGCCTTCAAGTCTCGACATCAACTGAGAGGATGCTCCATAAGTTTCTGCACCACCGGTCCACGCGGGTCGGAAAAGGGCTCTAGAGAAGAACAGTCGAAGGCCGAGACGTCCACGCCGGTGTCGAAAGGGTTTCTAGAAGACGAAGCCAGTGGATCAAGACGAGCTGACCTCAACAGAGTCGGTGGAGGCTGAGCCGGGCCACGGTTCCAAGACTCGAAACTGCCAACAGTTGAACACGAGCTCGGAGCCGATGACTTTGGCTCCGCTTCCCTTGACCTCGAAGACTTGGATGCCTGGTCTGAAGCATCCAAAGCCTCCTGGAAAGAGGGTTTCAGCAATCCTCTATCCATCAGTTTCCTCGCCTATCTGTCATGACCCTCCCACTAAAAGAGTGACAAATAGAGCAGTCCTCTTGTAAGTGGAGAGGGCCAAGACAGTAGACACAGGAACTGTGGTTGTCTGTGACCGACATTTTTTGGCCACACTGACAACGTTTAAAACCAGATTTCATCTTTTCAGACATATTAACAAATGAGAAGACAGTCCAGTCCAGTAAAAAGTCCAATCCAGTAATAATGTCAAACCGGGAATAAGAGTCTGTTTGATAAAAGCTAAAACAAGACTACCAAAGTTTTAGTCAAAGAAGTCAACCAAGTCTAATCCAGTAATAACTGCCAAAAAGCAAGACTACAATAAGTTTTAGTCACAAGTCCAAGAAGGGTAGGCCCAAACTCTAACTCGAAAGTTAACAAATTAACTTATTCTAAGTATCGAGAATTCCTGACACTCACACACCTACTCTTACTTAAGTAACTAGATTTAAAGAAATTTTCTGAAAATTAGTACAGAATAGATAAAAATCTTATCTGAACAGCCTCGAGCTAGTCTCCAGCGATGCGATGCAGCAGCAAACTAGATCTGAGGTAAAGGCAGAGGATTGTGGGTATTAGATGTCCTCGACGATGCAGAGCTTGCAGTCGCCGCACGGACGCAGGATCGATCGGCCAACCCATGTGTAAGAACAAAGGCGAGATTGAACACTCTCACATCCCCTATCTATCTAGTAGCATGCACTATCACACAAAGTTCTGATCACATGCGCCACGGAGCTTACCTATTAGACTGTCAGCCAGTGCTGTTAAGGTGGATGACATCAACAGGCTTTGTAAAGGAGGACAATGGAGAGGCTGGCAAGTAGTCACAAGGCCTTAAAATGTATAACCACTGCACAGACATAGGCCATACAGGAATGTCCTCATTTCTGCAAGGGGATATATTTACACACACACAGAGCAAGTTGCCTGTTGTGAGATTAGAACCCCTTCCTATCTAGGTAGAATACATCACAGTGCAAAGTTCTGATTGAATGCGCCATGGAACTTATCTATTATTAAACTGTCAGACAGTGCTGGTAAGGTGGATGACATCCCCAGGCCTTGTAAAGGAGGGCAATGGAGAGGCTGGCAAATAGTCACAGGACCATAAAATGAATAACCATTGCACAGACATAGGTCAGATGGGTATGTCTGTACTGGTGTAGGGGATATATCTACACACACACACACACACACACACACACACACACACACACACACACACACACACACACACACACACACACACACACACACACAAACACAAAGAAGGTGGCTGATATGGGATTAGAACCTCTACCTACTATTACACACTACAGCTTACAGCACTTACTGCACGTGCCACAGGTTATATCTGTTGTACATGGGGATGCAGCCACAGTACTTTTGGACTATGCAAAGTGGCCTTGTATTACTCAGCATGTGTGGCCTGCTGAGTGACCCTGCTTTATGCTGTGACTGTACCTAGTGTCCTAGCAGTAGGATACCTGCTAATACCCCTGCTATGTGTGTGCAGTAACCAGTACCGCCATGTCTGGCCAGTTGCAGTTTGGTAGGTGGACAACTGGCCAGTGACAACATGGCATGTCCAAGTCCTGCATTGCAAACAATGCACATTACAACACCTGTTCACTGGTGTCTGTCTACAGGGTGACATTCCACAGGCACAGGGTTCTGTGAATGAGTGTGTGTATTCTGTCGTTATGCAGCCTTGTTCTGTTACCATCAGACAACTGTTATGTGTGTAGGTGCAGATAACCCCAGCATTTTGCATGTAAGTAGTGACATTCGTACAGCCCCGCACACATATACACGTGTATATATATATATATATATATATATATATATATATATATATATATATCTACAGTGGATATAAAAGATGTACACACACCTGTTAAAATGCTAAGTTTATGTGATATAAAAAAATCAGACCACAGTAAATCATTTCAAAACTTTTCCCACCTTTAATGTGACCTACAACCTGTACAATTCAATTGAAAAAACAAACAAATCTGTTAGGGGAAAAAATATAAAAAATAAAAAATGTACAATAAGCTGGTTGCATAAGTATGCACACCCGTAAACTAATACTTTGTTGAAGCACCTTTTGAGTTAATTACAGCATTCAGTCTTCTTGGGTACACACCTGTCATCAATTAACTCTGATTAATCCCAAATAAAATAACGAAAAGCCCAAGCCAAGCAGCAGGATATTTCAAAGTGCAGCCACAAAAGGCTCAATCCAGTAGGTCCAAACAAGGAATTTATTGAATGAATATGATAAGCACTTTCATCCTGAAATCTTCAGAACTTCATCAGAAAGTTAATTACACAATTCAAATAGAATTTATACTACAGATTAAAAATGTCATATCATATTTTACATGATTTTTATTGTATTTCTTGTTGTGTTTGTATATAGTAATACTGCTTTTAGTGTGTTTTTTTCTTTAAGGGGGTGTGTCATTTATACTAAATGAAATAATTGATATGACGTTTTTAATCTCTAGTACAAATTCTGTTTGAATTGTGTAATTAACTATCTGATGAAGTTCTGAAGATTTCAGGATGAAAGCGCTTATCTTATTCATTCAATAAATTCCTTGTTTGGACCTACTGGATTGAGCCTTTTGTGACTGCAATTTGAAAGGGGCATATCCTGCTGCTTGGGCTTTTCATTATTTTGGACAGTTTACTTGTTTAACCCCAAATAAAGTTCAGCTGTCCTAGTAGGATTTTCCAAACATTTACTCAGTTGCCTGCTACAGCAAAAGCCATGGTTCACAGAGAGCTTACAACGCATCAAGGGATCTCATTGTTGAAAGGTATCAGTCAGAAGGGTACAAAAAAACTTCCACAGCATTGGATATACCATGGAACACAGTGAAGGCAGTCATCAAAAAGTGGAAAAAATATGGGACAGCAGCGACGTTGCAAAGAACTGGACGCCCCTCCAAAACTGATGAAAAGACAAGATGAAAAAATGGTCAGAGAGTCTGCCAAGAGATATACAGCAACACTGAAGGAGCTGCAGGAATTTCTGGCAAGGACTGGTTGTGTACTACATGGGACAACAATCTCCCGTACTCTTCATGTGTCTGGACTATGGGGTAGGGTTGCAAGATGGAAGCCTTTTCTTACACAGAAAAACATCCTGGCCTGGCTAAAATTTGCAAAACAATACATCAAGTCTCCCAAAAGCATGTGGGAAAATGTGTTATGGTCTGATGAGACCAAGGTTTATCTTTATGGCCACAATTCAAAAAGGTACGTTTGGTGGAAAAACAACACTTTGCATCACCAACAGAATACCATGTCCACGGTGAAGCATATTGGTGGCAGTATCATGCTTTGGGGTTGCTTTTCTTCAGCTGGAACTGGGGCTTTAGTCAAGGTGGATGGAATTATGAACAATTCCAAATACCAATCACTTTTGGTCCAAAACCTTCAGGCATCTGCTAGAAAGCTGAAGATGAAGAGGAATTTCACTTTTCAACACGACAATGACCTCAAGCATACATCCAAATCAATAAAAGAATGCCTTCACCAGAAGAAAATTAAAGTTTTGGAATGGCCCAGCCACAGCTCAGACCTAAATCCAATAGAAAATCTGTGGGGTGACCTGAAGAGAGCTGTGCACAAGAGATGCCCTTGCAATCTGACAGATTTGGTGCACCTTGCAAGGAAGAGTGGGTAAATGTTGCCAAGTCAAGATGTGCCATGCTGATAGACTCCTACCCAAGAAGACTGAATGGTGTAATTAAATTTTTATATATATATATATATATTTATATATATATATATATATATATATATATATATATATATATATATATATATATATATATATATATATATATATATATATAAGCGCTACAGAATCCTGAAAGCCCCAAATCCTGAAGACAAAATCCAGTACAAGTACATAAACATATTACCCTTCAACTACACTAAGTGCAATCTCGGAGTTGATATATTTAAGTAGCAGGGGGTGCAGTGGGGCTTGCCCCCTGTTTTTACTTGGAGAAGAGTAATATGGTTTGTGTTTTATTTGTATGTACTTGTGCAGGAATATAGTTAAGTGTTGGAAGCCTGTGTGTTTTCAGTATTTTGAGTTTTCAGTATTTTGACCTTTTGATATCTTCGTCTCAGGATTTTGGGCTTTCAGGATTCTGTAGTGCTTTTATATATATATATATATATATATATATATATATATATATATATATATATATATATATATATATATTTATGTGCCACATACTGACAGATAGGGTAATCATGTGTGAGGGGGATACAAGAGACAGATACTTGTACATAGCTCTCTGTATGCACATACATATTTCCACATAGCAGTTCTTTGGGCAGATGAGGTATCAGACATGGGCTCAAGTTAGGTAAGTGTAGTAGCATGCCCAGTGTGACTGTCAGTACATACAAGGTGACTCCAGTCCAGACCTACCTGTACTCCAGTCTGAGATTTTGCGTGCTGCAGGCAATTTCCTGCTGCAACTGATTCCACATCCATCAACTGTATAGATTATAAGAGAATGTACAGAGTTTTGTGTCATATATTTTGTAAGTTTTACATAGCATTGTGATTTTCTGGTAGATTAGTGGCACATCATTATAATTTGAACATTAGGAAATTATGTCAGACATTTGAATTACTAACTCCATTCACACCAGGACATTCATGCTAACTCACAACCTGTATTCTCTGAACTTTCCACATTTCTCTGGCCAATAGTTAAGCCTTCTCCTTATATTTGGGCCTTTCTCCCACTATTTTTCATGGCTTTGTCCAGATTTCCTGCTCTAAGTGGTTGAGAGGTATGATGTGACTAGGGTGCATGATGTAACACCACACACAGTGTCACAGTCTTCACATCTCTCACTGTACATGGTTTTGCAGAATGTCCATCATTCCTCCCCATATGTCTCCTCTGTTCCTCATACAGTTGAGTTTATCCGGTAATATACTACTAAGTGCATTCCACTGAATTATTGTTAAGTATTGACATAATTAAGTGATGGCCTTTACATCCTGCTGCTAATCTGACCTGTTGCAACCTGCTGTAATATTAGCCACCTTCTAGGTTACTCAGAGCATGTATAATGTCTGTAGGTTTCTCCCTCTGTAAACCCCATTTTCTCTGGCTTTGTTCACCTTTCTTGCAGTAACAGATTGCAGCATTTTGACAATCTGTAGGACTCCTACCATACAAGTAACTCACATGAAAAAGTTGTAGGTGCAGCCAGTTTTGAGTTTGAGCCATCACCACCATCAACCATGCTACTAATGTCCTTAGCCCAGTGAGCCACACCAGCCACCAGAAAGTGAGGTTTAATTGGTCACACTATCAAGAGCATACAGACATACCATGTGACCCCTGCAATTTGTGGAAAACAGAACATGTAGCCAGGTTCTTTGTGACAGTCCTGGAATTGTGTGGTCTGCTGCTATATCCTTGCAAACATACTTACTGCAGTTGTATGGGAACACTGATGTGTTGGTGGTAGGGGACTCTGGCATGGATAGTTGGGCATCTGTCCTATGACCGCATTGTTTGGCATTTCCCTTGCATAATGCAGTGGGGTTTCCAGCCATGTGGCCTAATGAATATTATGGGGCACAGAGTACTTCCTGTCCCAAGTAGCTGTTAGTTCTCTGCAAGTAGCCCAGTAGCCCACTCTATTCCCTTGAATACATGCAGCAGGTCTATACATATGCTACCATAGTCTAGAACCCCGTACTTTTGTTGTATAGGACAGTAACCTACCTTTTGAATGCAGCAGTTAAGAGACCTGTGTTTCAGGGCTGATTCTGTTGGATTCACGCAGTACACAGCCAGTACATGGCTAGGTACAGGTTGTGTGGTCTGGTTGGCATACTTTTTACTATGTGTGAGAGTGAGTACGGTGTCAATCCCTAGGACCCTAAGTTGTTAGTGCATGTGCTATGCATTGCCTCTTGGCCAAGGCCAGGGCTTACTGGGCACACCTACGTCTGCCTACAGGGACAGCCTCAGGGGTTCCTCCTCCGAGTCCCCCTGTGGTTGTGTGGTAGGGGGTTGTGTGTCCCTTCCCTGTGATGATCCTGCCACAGCTGTTTCTGCAGGATCATACTTTGTGGCATGGCACATACTATGAACATTTGTCCACATGTGGCTGGAGAGTACCGAAGGGCTCCACCAGATATATTGAGGCACCGGAACCATGACTTGAGCAGCCCAAACACATGCTCTATGATGTACCTAGTTTGTGCGTGTGCCTCATTATGGCGTTCTTCAGTAGGTGTGTGTGCATTTCTGATGGGTGTCATCATCCACGGTTCCAGTGCATAGCCAGCATCCCCCAGTAGATGGCCGTACGGGATGTCCCACCTGACAAACATCTAGTACAGCTGTGATGCGTGCCAGATATGGAAGTTGTGATAACTGCCAGGGCTGCCAGCACACACACTCATGATAATGCCCTGAGCATTGCACACGACCTGGCAGTTGATGGGTTATACCCCTTGTGGTTGATGTAGACTCTACCCTCCTCATTGGGCAGTGCTTTGATGTGGAAATGAGTGCAGTCTATGGCACCCAGTACCTCAGGGTAGTGTGCTACATGGTAGAAGAAATGTATACTGTGGGCCTTCTTCTCAGGGGTGCGGGGTAAATAAACGTATTCACTGGTATGTGTTTGCATGGCATCAAGGAATTGGTGGAATACCATGGATGCTGACGCCTGTGAGACCCCCATCACGTCCCCAGTTGATCTTTGAAAAGTAACTGTAGCTAGAATCGTAAGGGCTACACATACCTTTGTTTCCACTCGGATGGGTTCCTTTCTGTTGATTCTAAGTCTGAGTTGAGGGTGGCAAAACTCGGTGAGTTCTTGCAGTATGTCCCTGTCCACCCTGTAGCGGTCTACAATCTCCAGCTCATGTAGCTCCTGGAAAGTTACCCTGGGCCTGAACACTCTTCTCTTTCTCAGTCTAAGCCTATTGTCAGCATCAGCATCAGCACTGACCTCAGCATCTAGCACATACAGATATGGCAGAGCTGCAGCAACCCCTAGTGTTCTCTCAGTTAAAATTATCAAGTCTGTACTCCAATGGTGCAGAGTATGGGGGAAAATCAGATTGTAGGGTGTATGCATACTTTATAGTCCACTGCTGCAGATGTAGCCTTTGTGACTGGCTAACAATGATGCATTCCACCTGCCAAGTACATCATTGAGGTATTGGAATGGCCCAGTTTAGGTGGAACAGGGGTCATCAGTAATTTATATATGACTGGCTTTCTCAGCCAATTTCTTTTGTTTTTTTTTTCTTCTTTTTTTTTGACACCCTTCCTTGCTAAGCACTGCAGCGCAGGACTCAAAGCTGCGTTGCAGTATAAACAATCCTCAGCAGTCAATAGACACACCTCCATGAACAGGCATGCTCAGCATGGTGGCGCTCTGCACAAACATGATCAAACCAGCATAAACATGCACCCCAAAGCTAAACAAAGCTTAGCAGCGCCAGACACCCCCCCCCCCCACTCAGCTCAGCAGCGTTGTGCCCAAACAGGCGCCGCTGTGCTCCAATGTGCTTAAAGAAGTAGAGACACACACCCTTTGGATGTCAGCTACCTCTTCTGTGGACACCAACACAGTTCTGGGGCTACATGGATGTGATCTGCGGGCACGAATACCCATTTTTGCTATTCAGTAACCCCAGCTCATTTGCATACAGACCTGTGCACACAGCATGGAAGCTACATACTCCATGTAAAGCCCTATAATGCATTATTGTCACATATTTTATTTTTTTAGTTTTTACACTTTTTAAATATTTTTTTTGCATAACTGTATGTTTGCACACTGCAGTGTGCTGTGCAAACACAATATGGGTATTAAAATAATAATTATTTTAAATTATTTTCCATTACTTTTTGGACACAGGGCATAGTTTTACACACATCTATGTCTGCTATGCTATTTCTGACATTCTAACTTCTTGCCTTTTACAGCCCCTGTTCACTTTTTAATTTCATGTACATGGAAATGTTCTGTGTACACTTCCGACACCAAGACAGGGTCTGCAGGACTGCCTATCTGCTTGCTGGATCACTCCAGCACACTCATGTAATTCACCTGAGAATTATGAGATGATTTGCATGCCATGGACACTTCTTCGTGCACACCCCTCAGCTCAGCTTACTGGATCACACGACTGCTTACTTCTGTGTAAGCTCTGTACCACTATGCCTACACAGAAAACTAATCCATGTAGGTTTTATTGAATTCCCTCCTTAGTTTTCCTGTTAAGTTGTATGTAATATATAAAGAAAAAGAAAGGTTAGTGTCTGAAACATTGAAAGGACAAAAACTAAGATGAAAGCTCTAGGAATGAAAAATTGAATGGATAAAATATATCTTTAAAATAAATCTAGGAATGACTGAAGGGAGGAATGCAATGCTAAGGATAAACAGAAACAAAAACAGCAAAGAATAAAAAAAAAATGAAAAGGAATTTTCCTCTTCCCAGTAAAGACATGCATCATACTGGAGGGCGGTACTAGGAATTTTGATTTGTCTTGTCTTCCTACCACACAGTGATGAATGGAGAAATCAGCAAACAAATGAATTTCTTGTTTTTTTATTATTATTTTTTTGCTTTCCCCACTGATGACATATGTATCATAATGAATGGTGAAACAAGGATTGTTTTCCTTATCAAAAAAAGTCTGAAGGAAAAGGGAGAAGGGAAGAAGAAAACAAAAGTAACACTTTTACTGTACTGTACACACTGAAGATGTATGCATCATAATGAACTCTGGAGCAAGACATTTAAATTATTTTTGTTATCCTCGCTTTCTTTCTGTATTTATCATAATGAACCAAGAATCAAATAGTTAATCATTAAGTGTAGTTTAAAAGGGAATAAACCTATCCAATTTTACTTGGGTAATAACAAGAATTAAATGACAAGAAAATATGATTAGAAAATTATATAAAACAAATTCTCCTAGACATTGTTCATATTTTTTGTCGATCATTCTTACTTTTTATTATTATCTGTTTTATGGAGATAACGGTTAATATAGATTCCTCAAAACAGTTGAAAGTTAGCAAAAGAATGAATAAATAAAACATTTTGAAGTAGAACTTCCCTTCTTTTACATCTCTCCTTTTTGTTCATCTCTCTTTTCTCCTCTTCTTGTTTATAATAAAATATTAAAAATAAAATAATATAATAATAATATAAAAAGACAGTCCCCAATGCATGTGAAGTTAATACTTTCAAAGAGCCTAAAACTACCCACAAAAACAGAAACCTTAAATACGGTAGATAATTAAAATGAACCAATGGGGTCCGACGTGACAATAAATCAATTAAAGTCATTCATACCAAGCAATGACATTAACATTTCTACATGTATCCTTTACTGGCTTACTCAGGAAGTTCTCAAGTTAAAAGACTGATAGTTCTGCTTAATCATTGAGGATTTGTAAATATTTCATTTTGCTTTTGATGATCATGGGAGGCATACGTGAGGGAAACTAAGCAGAGTGTGTAAAGTCACTCCCCAGATTTAATAAAATCCATATCGGCATAGTGTAGTAGAGCCTACACAAAAGGTACCGTGGCCGTGTACGTAGTTCCCCCTCGGTAGTGCACCGTGCATATTAATGATGGCTCATTGCTGAGGGAGAGCAGGGGAACACAGTTATTGAATCAGTGTAGGGAGTGTGTTACTAACTGGGTCCGCAGATGAGTAACACACCCCCTACACTGTCAAAGTGCATTATATCGATGTAGTTAAAGTTATTTGTTTTTTTTTTTTGTAGTTTACATGGAGCAGCACGGTGAGCAGCAAGTGACACATGCAGGACATCTAAAAATAGAAACCAAACACATTTACTTATTAATGCAAAGGTCAGGTTTCAGCATAGCTGAGCGGGTTTTCGCAGCATGGCGCAGTGCTCAACAGTGCTTAAATGTAGCTGAGAGGTATATCTAAAAGTATAGCAGCCTTCTACACATCCATGTAGCCAAATGGTTAGAGTGACAGCCTTATGTGTAGTAGGTGCAGGGTTTGAATACACAGAAGGGTTGTGAATCATTTATTTTCCAAATACAAATTTTGCCAATTATTTTTAAATCCTGATGTGCTGTGCTCAGCTAAGCTGCACTAAGCCCTGTGAAACAGTGCCAAGCACTGCTTAAACAAGATCTATTTCAGCACTGCTAGGCACTGCAAAGCTCCATTTAGCTGGTTTGAGCACTGCTAAGCATTGCCACATTAAGTACTTCTCATCGGAGCACAGCTGGTTTGCACGGTGCTAAGCAGTGTGACGCATTTTTAAAAATTGCATAATGGCATTAAATGGTGGAAAAATAGGCTATATTAAGCTCAAAAGGTGAGAATACAGCATTAACAGTTGGAGTATGAACTGTGCAGGAACTATGGCAGGTCTTGGACAGGGTGCGTGCTTCTGGGAGCAGCGGTGGGGCATTCTGGAGTTCAGTGTCATAGTTGGACTCCTAGTGAAAGACCATGATGACAGGCTGTAGGGGCAGTTCCAGAGCTCAAAGTGCAAGGCAGAGGCCTAGGACCAGCTGGCAAGCGATCTCACCAGTGCTACAGGTATCCCCCATACAGGTGAGCAGGTCCGCCACCACTATGCAACCTGAAGCATCGGAAGGGGGATCTTCTGAACACTTGGATCAAGGAAGCTCAGGCTGGAAATGTCCCACACATTTGTAAGCACTGTTATCATTGCTTTACCAATACCTAATCTGAATGTTGGATAGACAGGTATGCATAATGGTGTGCTTCTCTCCCTACAGTTGCAGAGGAGACAGCTCACAACGTGGAGGCATATGGGGGGAGCCTGGCCAGGCTGCACCGTGAGTGTGGTAAGTAGGGATGTAACTTGCAATCTATAGTCATATAAGCAGGAAACAGTAAAGCATTAACTGCCAGTAGGTATATACACTTTTGATTGTATTGCAGTGAATGTGGTCGTACACCTGAAGTACAATAAGTGACTCTGTCAAATGTAATGCAATAAGCAGGGAAGAGTAAAGCATTAACCTTGATAATATAAATGAAATACAGTTTCAACTGCAATAACTGTGGAATTACAGTTGTATTGCAACACCTACAGTAGAACTAGTGCTGTGCAATAAAAACATGAAACTATACCAGTAACTGCATGAAGGTATCAGTGATGAAGCTGTTTTGGGCAAACGGTGTGTAAGTAGGGCTGTTCTGCATGAAATCTAATATGACAACTGTCCTTTAAGAACGACACAAAACAATACCAGTCCCTGTCTTAAGGTATATCTCATATAGTGTTGTGCAATAACTGTAGAGTCATAGCTGTGTTACAACAAATAAAGTATAATACCTGTTCTGCAATAACACATGAAGCTATAGAAAGAACACCCATGGTACATTGTGTACATCAGGATTGTCTTGTGTTAACCATTGCATTCCAGCTATATGCATTCAGGCTCTGAAGTACAGTGCTGCAGGCAAGTATAACAGTGTAATAGCTATAGACTGCATATATACTGTCTGCAAATGTATGCAGGTGAGATAACCAACCCAATAATCTGATATGATGTGTACACATTTCATAGATATTTCTACCCACTAACAATATTGTGTGTACACCTGCATTCAATGTAGTAATGTATAGTTAACCTAGTATCTCTGTCATGCAGCAATTGCATGCATGTGTGTCCAACTGTCAATGCAGTCTACTATAAAAATGTATAAGCATTACCAGGTGAGCTCTAGGCAAATATCAGTCAATCATTAATCAGTAGTGGCTCAGTAGCTCAGTTTGTTAAATGCTCTGTGTGAAGTGCATTTTGGCACACACAGACCAGGGTTCAAATCCAGTAGCATACAGTAATAAATAGTACTGAATCAGTTATGTTATGATAACAGATTTTCTCTCCACAAGATCTACAGGTAAATGGATGAGGTAGCCCATATTATGGGTATATAACTGTGTGTACAGCTGTCACAGGCTGTTAAACTCAGTACCAGGCATATGATAATAGTGCAGAAACCGAAGGAAATAAGTATAACTGTTAGCAAAATGAAATAAAGAAGTAAAATGCATAATGTTTGTATGGCGGTATGCCTGGAGTAACTGTCAAATGTTGCTGCAGTCGATTAGGACATCTGATCTACATGCCTGTGCAATCACTGCTATTGATATCTATCCCCATGCCTGCCACGCAAGGCATAACAGTTGTTTATTCTCTGTACCACACACATACATGTCTCTCAAGTGTCACACTGTCGCGGAATGTAATTGCTGTTGTGTAATCCCATTGTCATCTATGTATCACCAACATGATTGATGTCAAAAGCAAAGTAACAGAACATCAGCCCACAGAACACCTTGGTAGTTATATAGGTTCATCTGATGTGCAAGTGTTCTGTGTAGTTGCAGGTGCTGCCAGGCCCACACTGTCCCATGCGGATAGCTTGAGAGGCATGTACGTGCTAAAGCAGCTCTAGGGCACCTAAACACATAAAGAAAAGACAGACCTGTAGATAGTAGTGTCAACTATTTAGCTTACAATGGTATTAATGGACTGTATTTCTCTCTCCCCCTATCCCTTATCTTCCTATACAGTGGATATAAAAAGTTTACACACCCCTGTTGAAATTTCAGGTTTTTGTGATATAAAAAATGAGACCACAATAAATCATTTAAAAACTTTTTACACCTTTAATGTGACCTATAACCTATACAATTCAATTGAAAAACAAATCTGTTAGGGGAAAAATATACAAAATACAAAATGTACAATAAGCTGGTTGCATAAGTGTGCACACCCTTAAACTAATACTTTGTTGAAGCACCTTTTGACTTAATTACAGCATTCAGTCTTCTTGGGTAGAAGTCTATCAGCATGGCACATCTTGACTTGGCAATATTTGCCCACTCTTCCTTGCAAAAGCGCTCCAAAACTGTCAGATTGTGAGGGCATCTCTTGTACACAGTCCTCCCACAGATTTTCTATTAGATTTAGGTCTGGGCTGTTGGTGGGCCATTCCAAAACATTAATTTTCTTCTGGTGAAGCCATTCTTTTGTTGATATGGATGTATGCTTGGGGTCATTGTCATGCTGAAAGTTGAAATTCTTCTTCATCTTCAGCTTTCTAGCAGATGCCTGAAGGTTTTGAGCCAAACGTGATTGGTATTTGGAACTGTTCATAATTCCATCCACCTTGACTAATGCCCCAGTTCCAGCTGAAGAAAAGCAACCCAAAGCATGATACTGCCACCACCATGCTTCACCATGGGGATGGTGTTCTTTTGGTGATGCAAAGTGTTTTTGCATCAAATGTACCTTTTGGAATTGTGGCCAAAAAGTTCAAACTTTGGTCTCATCAGCCCATAACACATTTTCCCACATGCTTTTGGGAGACTTGATGTAGTGTTTTTCAAATTTTAGCTGGGCCTGGATGTTTTTCTGTGTAAGAAAAGGCTTCTGTCTTGCAACCCTACACCATAGTCCAGACATACGCAGACTTTGGGAGACTGTTGTCACATATAGTACACAACCAATACTTGCCAGAAATTCCTGCAGCTCCTTTGGTGTTGCTGTAGGTCTCTTTTCAACCTCTCTGACCAGTTATGTCTTGTTATTCATTAATTTTGGAAGGACATCCAGTTCTTTGCAACGTCACTATTGTCCCATATTCTCTCCACTTTTTGATGACTGTCTTCACTGTGTTACATGGTATATCCAATGCTCTGGAAATTTTTTTGTACCCTTCCCCTGACTGATACCTTTCAACAATGAGATTCCTTTGATGCTTTGTAAGCTTTCTGCAAACCATGGCTTTTGCAGTAGCAGGCAACTGAGTAAATGTCAGGAAAATCCTGCTAGGACAGCTAAACCTTATTTGGAGTTAATCAGAGTCTCTTTAATTGATGGCAGGTGTGTATGCAAGAAGACTGAATGCTGTGAATAAATCAAAAGGTGCTTCAACAAAGTATTAGTTTAAAGGTGTGCACACTTATGCAACCAGCTTATTGTAAGTTTTTTATTTTTTATATTTTTTCTCCTAACAGATTTGTTTGTTTTTCAATCGAACTGTACAAGTTATAGGTCACATTAAAGGTGGGAAAAGTTTGAAATTATAGGTTCATACATTAGTACTAAGCTAACTGCCCTTGCGAGCCATTTTAAGCCTAGCCGATTATCCCTTGTGAGACTCAAACGCTGCACTTTGTGTTTGTAAGGCAAACACCTTAACCATTAGGCCACCCTCCCAACCCCTTTATTGTGGTCTCATTTTTTATATCACAAAAACCTGGCATTTTAACAGGGGTGTGTAAATTTTTATATCCACTGTATATCTATTATTGTTATTCATGGGTTTTGGATTACCATTAACATATGTTCTGCAATAAATGTATTACAATAGTTGTATATTAACATATCTTGTTGAATTACATATGTTGTTGGCCTTATGCCATAACGGTTACTGGCATGCTGTTCATACACTGACTGTTACGTTATTGTTGTGTTCCCTATAATATGCATTGAAATTGATTGGGTTATTATATGCACTGAAATTGACTGGGTTATTGTCAATGTTTTCGCATGCTGTTATTACTAACAAAATGTTTTGTTCATAACTAATCTATACACACTGCTATACTCCTTTCACCACAGCATGACAGGGTAGGCCAGTTCCTGGCGATCCACCTACCCCACCTCAGCTGGCCGTGGCACCGGGTACAGCGCATCTGGGACCCAGGCTGATGGTGCCCTGCAACACCCTCAAGTGGAACCGCCTCAGGGGATGAGGCCTTTCCCCCCCGGGAGTGGTGGCAGAGGGTAGTAGTCACCCAGAATCAACTACCAGCCATGGTGCACAGGACTCTGCATAGGAGTTATGACCAATGCCTGCGTCGGATTGAGGGCAGACTGGATGGCTTGGTAGGGCCTAAGGGCCCCATCACCCAGACTCCAGCAAAGCCACCTTCGGGGCAGTGACAGAGCAGTGTTGACTGCTCATGGGTGGGGATCTCAGTCACACTGCCACCGTCTGGAAGCACATGCACCTTTGATTCCACAACACCCTCCCCATCCAAGGTGTTTACCACCTCATGTGTCACACACTGCCCCTGTATGCGATCTTTTCTGTCTCCAAACGCAACCTCTCCTATCCAACCTACCTCCCCACACATGACTACATCCCTTCCCCAACATTCCACTGTCTCCTTAAAAAAAAAAAAAAAAAAAAAAATGGGAAACTGTCCCACAAAAAAAAAAATCACCCCATACATAGCTCTCGATTTCACACGTGTCCACTTGACACAACTAATAAGGTCCAAATGGCTTGCCAACACATGTCTGTTGTCCTCACCCCTCTGTCTGGGGTTTGAGGGTCCAACTTCATGTACAAAATCTATAAAAATGTACAGCTGTTGCTCTACAAGAAATGGAGAGCTATGGTCCTTTCCTACATACATCCTGCATATTCCTACCTACCTTTCATTATGTTTTTCCCCCTGCTTGCCCCCATTTCACCACTGTCCTATCACCCTCTTTTTTTTCTTTCTTTTTTTATTTTAGCACAGGTTAGCGTGGAGCTAAGCAGCATGCCTCACAAACTTGCTTAATTGTGCTTTAATGATCCTATGTGTTTCTGACAATGTTAGGCACATTTTCAAAATAATCACCCCTGCCATGTCTCAAACCCAGGCCCCTGTCAACTACAGCACAGTGCATTAGCTCACTAGGCCACTCAGCTCTGAATTAAAATTAAAACAGCTGTTTCCAGCAACATATACTGATTGCCACTGACAGACTTCAAGTACATATACCGGGAAAAATGGCAGTGTACTTGGGACTGTGATGTAAACACTACACCAGTACACAGCCAAAAAAATAATAATGGATGTACGTGAGGCCTGGGATAGCAGGTGTAGCTGTCTACTGTACAGACTGCTGCAGAATGTCCAGAGTTTTGCCCCCTAGTTTTGATCTAGTTTTCACAGAAATGTATGTTTCTGGTAAAGTAGTGGCAAGTCATTAAAGAATGAGGTTAAAAAATCATGACAGACATTTGAGTGTCACACGTCATATCCCTCAAAAACACATGCTAATGCAAATCTTATTCTATCAACATTCTATGTTGGTAAGAGCAATATGTAAAGACTGTCCCCTATTTTGGGCATTTGTCCAACCTGTATGTATGGCTTTGGCCAGAGTTCTTGCTCTAACAGGTTGAGAGGTATGACAGCAGGTAACCATCTCCTTTCATCAGCAACATCTTTAAACACACCTGCTAAGGCAACAATGGGATGTCCATGTATCTGGCCCTGTGATGTGCTCCCCTCTAGTTGTCTTTCAGGAAGGCTGTATTGAAGGAGGCACCCACCATTTTCAGCTGCTGAAAACAATGTTATCCTGGATGGCCTCACACTGCATCATAACACTCTGCTGTCCAGGAGTCGCCAGCATTGTAAACAATGTGCAGCACTGTGGGCTGACCTCGTCACAGCAGTCAACCAAATAAGGCTACAAGACAGGACCTACAAGCAGGTCTGACACCGGGCAACAGATGTGGTCAATGCTGCACACCAAAGGGCTGCTGCTGTGGCTAGAGACCATGCTGCCACTGGAGGAGGGCCTGCAGCAGAACAACCACTGTTGGCCACAGAGGAATTCCTGGCAAACCTGGGATCAACCACCAGCTCCCAACCATCCATCACCTCATGCATCCTGGGGGTGGGTGCCACAGCATCCACATCAGATAAGCATCCAGGTAAGCTTCCTGTGTTCATCACTGTAATACTGTATCAGTCAGTGTGGTAGCTTCTGCATACCAGTACACAGGTGTCAGGTCTATCTGCATTGGGGAGGGTTTGGTTTTAATGCACAGTTGTGCACACATACTCAGAATGTCAGCAATATAGGCAGTATAAAACACAAATAAAAAAGGAACTGAACTAAAACAGAATAATATACCACGGTCAAAGATGCAGTAGGAAAAATCCAAAGGCAATAGCGTACACCAGTTTATTGTCCGCTTTCGTCGAAAGACTTCATCAGAATAAAAAATACTTCACAAAACAACATATAAATAGCATATCCAATCAATAATTAATTAAACAATCAGCAAAACTAATTGAAAAGCCTAAAAGGCATAGCATCAGATAAAAAAAGAACTGATGTCAAAATCTTTGTTAATAAACAACTTTCTATACTTTAAAAAGCATTTAACATTAATAGCATCGTTTAAACCTGGGTAAACATCAGATTTTAACCTAATTTGCCAGAGGGTCTCTCGTTGTTCCAAGTAATTTTTAAAATCCCCCCTCTCAGATCAAAACGAGCAACTTCCAAAACAGAAAACAAAAATTTTTTAAAAACAGAACAACTAACTGAGTGTTTATATAATGCATTGTTTTCGTCTCTATGACGAATGCTGTAAAGGTGCTCCCTAATACGAGTTTTTAAACATCTGGTAGTCATGCCGATGTAAAAGGCTGGACAAACGGAGCACATACTAATGTATACAACACCTTTGGTGCTACAATTGACAAAACCTGGCACACCTATAGTTCTCTCCACAGTGTCAATGTTAATGTACGGACCTTCAGAAATGTAACGACACATGTTGCACTGGTGACAGCAGTGCATGCCTTTTTTGTCAGTTGAAATAGCAGTGTTTTCATTATCATTAAATTCCAAAGCCTTCTTTAAACTAAGATTGTTCTTTGAAACAAAGAAAGGTTTGTCACCCAAAACGTCGTATAAATAAGAATTACCTCTAATGATTCTCCAATTTTTAACTAACGTTTGCTGGATGAGCTGGCTATCAACTGTCATGTCAAGAGCACAAATTAAATTAGTGTCAACACTTTTGTTGGAGGAAACAATGTTAGGACCTAAAGTCTCCTTGGAAATATAATCCAACAGGGGCTGATAAACATTTAAACGTTTGTTCATAATCTCTTCACTAGTTTTATCTAAATCCAGTTTGTGGTATCCTCTATCAATAAACAAATTAGTAATAAATTCAAACTCACTAATTAAATCACAATTCTTTGAGGTCATACGACTGGCTCTAATAAACTGCCCTCTAGGAATGTTCTTGATAATGTGCCTGGGATGGTTACTAGAATGGTGTAAGTAACTGTTGGTAAACGTCGCTTTGCGATAGATACGACTGTGAAATCTCATGTCGTCATCATCCCACCAGAGCAAGACGTCCAAAAAATTAACATTTAATCCAACACAACCTTTAGTGAATTTAATATAACTAGACAATGAATTAACTTCCAGAAAAAATGAATCGACAATTTCCAAGTCTCCTTCAATAATAAAAAACAAATCATCTACAAAATGACAGAAAAAAGAGATGTTAAACCTGCTGCTCAAATAGGGTATAAATTCAAATTCCCACCATGCCATGACCAAGTTGGCATAGGCAGGTGCTGCAGGGGACCCCATGGCAACTCCTCTTTTTTGCTGATAATAGGTCTTATCAAAAAGAAAAAAATTGTTGTCTAAAACTATATCCAAAAAACCACAAATAGTAGAAATAGCATTATTGCTAAGCCCATTTTTTTTCTTAGATAAAAAACAGCGTACAGCTTCAACACCGTCATTATGGGGTATACAGGTGTATAATGATACAACATCAATGGTGAAAATGATGTGCTTCCGAGGGTCAAAAACTCCACTCTGTGCATACAAATTTAATTTGTTCAAAAAGTGCCAAGAGTCTCTAATATAAGAGACTTCATTGGCCAAAACAGGTCCTAAAACAGCATCAATAACAAGAGAAATACCCTCAGTAACAGAATGTGGTGAAGAAACAATGGGCCTAAAGGAAGGATTAAGTAAACACTTGTGAGTTTTTGGAATTCCAAAAATAACTCCAATCCTAGGTTCCTGCACTGTACAAAAATCAAAAACTTCATAATTAATATCACCAGACATAAGAGCCTCATATAAAAAGGAATGAATCAAACGTTGTTTGTATAGAATTTGATGAAAACTGATAGCTTCATACTCTTCTGAATTACTTAAAATTTCCAGCATTTTGTTTTTATAAGTTTCCTGCTCCATAATGACAATGTTGCCACCCTTATCACTTTTCATGAACCTAAGGTTCCTGTTTAACTTCTTAAGATTGTTAAATGCTTTCCTTTCATCATCATTTAAATTGCTAAACGTATTCGATCTACATTGCAGCATCTGCCCAATATCCTGAATACATATCTCCTCAAATACTCTAACAGTATGATGTAATTGGGGGGTATAACAAGAAGGTTTGATCAAACATTTATTCTTTTTTTTTCAAAACAAGTTTATTGTTTTAACATATAAGAGAAATATCATAACAATTTTATACAAATAATTAAAAATAGGTATTATTATAATATTCAACAAAACAACTAAAGTATTTACAAAGACATCCACTACAATCAGATCAATTAAACTAAAATACTGTGCTATTGAAATTAGAATTTTTTTAACAAATTTTGTAAATTATCCCATACAATAAAATGTGATGTTTTTCTAGTTGTTCTCATTCTAATTGTGCTTATTTCCATATGACACATTATATTCATAACATTTTTAAATTCATTGAACGAAGGAGGTGTATCTGAAATCCAATTTCTAGTTATTATTTTCCTAGCCACTGCTAGGATAGACCATAACAAGGGAAGCTTAATATTTTTAACACATTGAGGTACAGGTGTGTTGAATAATATAAGAGACTTAGAAATAATGAAATTATCTGTAAAAGAGCCTGCAAAAATTCATTAATTGACTTCCAGTATTCTTTCAACTTCATACAGTCATAAAACATATGAGCCCAGTCAGCATTAATTTCTACATTACATCTCTTACATAGATTATCTTTATTATTAATTTTATTCATCATCAAAGGTGTATAAAAGATCTATGTAAAAATTTCCATGTATAAAGTCTCCAGACAATGGAAGATGTAGTTCTATAAGCAGATTCCAATATATATTGTTTATCTTGTTGAGTTGGTGGGTCCCCATTAATAGAGGTGAAATAATTCCAGTATGAATCTACATTGTAAAAAGTTTCTTGTCTGATAATTTTATGTATATATGAAAGTTTACCTTTATCAGAAACTTTATGCTGTAAATTTATTATCAAGTAATCAATCAGTTTTGGAATAGATTCTTTAACTGTTATAGACATTAGATCTATTCTATCAATGAGATGTTGTCTAAAGATCTGAACCTCTAACCAGCAAGTTTCTCTTAGATCAAATTCTTGTTTTAAGAAATCTAGATTTTTAACTTTATTATCAGATATCAGCTGATACCAGTACTTTAGATTATTATCTATAGCTAAATGAGCTCCTTCAGAAGTAGATGACATAAGCATACCCTGAGTATAAATTATAGGAATACAATAAAATTCCATTCCCTATACTTAGGGTGCATGAATATAAAGTTACGATAACTAATAATAATATTTAATGGGTAACAGACCATATGTATAGGTGTAATAGGTGAAGTACAAAATTCCTTTAGCAACCACAACATGGAGTTATTTATAATCATATTTTTATGTGTTAAGGAGATTTTCATGAAGTGCATACTAATTAGCTCCCAATAATCTTTCCATTTTAGACATATGACCGATCTATTAATAAAGTAATAACTTTTATAATAGAAGAGATAATATATAAATTAAAGTCTGGAAAAGAAATACCCCTTGAGACCAGCTATTAGTATGTTTCTTTAATGCAATCCTAGGTCTATTAGATGCCCATAAGAAATTTAACATTAGTGTATTCAGTTTCTTGATAGTTATTTTTGTAGGTGAAAGTATTATTGATTGTATTAAGTATAAAATCTTGGGGAATATTATCATTTTAATAATTGTAAGTCTCTCCTCCATAGTAAAAACATATTATTCCAGGTATTAAAAGATTTTGTATATTAAGAAAACAGGTATTATAGTTATTATATATAATAGATTTAATATCTTTAGATAGTATTATACCTAAATAAGTTATCTGACCTGAGTTGGGTACATATTTAGTAAAATCACTAATGAGAGTATTTTTCGTGTATATATAGGTAGTATTTTAGTTTTTCTTCATTGAATATTAAACCAGAAATACTTTTAAAATTCATCATTTTATCAAATAAAGACTGCATAGAAGAATTAGATCCTGCTGATGTAATTAGAACATCATCTGCAAAAGTTGAATTTTTGATGTTGTATTTTCTTCTATTTCAAAACCCTCTATGTCAGTACTGTTTCTAATCAAATTAGCCCAAGGCTCCATTACTAAAGTGAATAATAGTGGAGAAAGTGGACATCCTTGCTTTGTACCTTTAAGAATGGGTATTTTTGTGAAACATATGTTCCTACCTTAATATAAGCCAGCGTTCCTTTGTATAAATGCTCAATTAAATTTACAAATGCATCAGAGAATTTGTGCATTTCAGTAAGGTAAACAGATAGTCCCAACTTACTGAATCAAATGCTGAACCTATATCAAGACTAATAAGTGTTAAATCTTTCTTTTTCCTATTTGCAAAATCAATTAATGTTAAAGTTCTTCTTATATTATCAAAATTATTTCTATTTACAATGAAGCCCGTCTGATCTATGTCTATAATGCCGGGGATAATTGTCTTCAATCTATCAGCAAAAATACTCATAAACATTTTATAATCAACATTAAGTAATGAGATGGGTCGATATGAAGAACATCTAGTTGGATCTTTATTAGGTTTTAAAATTGGTGAAATAAATGTATATTGCCAAGATGGGGGTTATTAACTCAGTTTGGGCCAGAATAAGAACCTTATGTATTAATGAATATGTAGTTTTAGAAAGGATTTTATATATCTCTGGTATAATACCATCATTACCCGGTGCTTTGTTTGATTTAAGCTTATTTATTTGTGTAATAACTTCTGTATATGAAATACTCTTGTCCAATAGTTTAATCTGTTGTTTATTAAGCTTTTTATTCATGTTTGTGGTTATAAACTCCTTTATTTTATCTTTAGGTTCCATGTTAATGTTGTTATGGTTAATCTTGTGAAAGTGATTTCTAAATTCATCCAGTATTTCTGGTATACTATAAACATTCTTCTTTTTCCTTAGAGAAAAGATTTCTTTGATATGGTTTTGTTTATTCAATCTTTTTGTTTTATTTTTAAGTCTATGTAAGTATTTGGGGCTTATTGAATAAGACAAAAACTTGTATTTCTCTAAAGTTATTTTAAATTCATGAGTTAAAATTTCTTTGTAGTTCTCATTTAGTTTGTTTATTTCTTCAATAACTTTCTTGTCCATAATATTTTCTTTATTATTATGTTTATAAGAGTCTAGTTTACTTTGAATATCTAACAATTCCTTATCCCAAGATTTCCTTTTGTTAATATACCATCTGATACTTTGTCCATATAGATATGATTTTAAGGCATCCCAAACATAGACAATGGAGACTTCAGGAGTATTATTTATGTCACTACTCCTACTGCTTTTTACTCTACTGTACACTGCAATACTCTCTTTATCCACTACACAATAAACATACAACTTAGATAACACAACCTTAACACCTAACACCAAGTTACTTACAGTCATGCCTTTAAATCCCCCATCCATCTCTATGTTACTATTACTATCTATTAAACTATCATATCTTTATTACCTTACCCAACCTCCTACTTCGTTCCATTCACAACTTTATCATACAACCTACCACCTAAACTCCCCTCTCTCACCTTTTCACTCTCCTATTTCTCCCCACCTATACCCAATAACACAACTTCTAACATTCTCTTTCAAAGTTTTCCCCTCTCTAAAGAACCCTATCCCCATAGTACCTAATGACCCTCTGATCACCAGTACAGATCCTAATCATTTCTTTACTCTACTCAATCACCTTTTTAACCCAATCTTTCATCTCATCACCAGCCTTTTATCTGGTGACATCCATCCCAACCCTGGCCCCTCCACCTCTTCCTCCTCACTCAGGCCAATATATTTTACTTCTCTAAACTCACAAAGTATTGTCAACAAAGTCCCTACCCTCCATGCATGGCTCATGTATAACAAACCTGACATACTATCTATTTCAGAAACATGGTTAAAACCATCTATAAAAGATTCTGAAATTACTCCACCTAGCTACTCAATCATTCGAAAAGACAGGACCCAGAAAAAAGGTGGTGGAGTTGCTCTCCTATATTCTTCTTCCTTGCTAGTTACCCCCTATGATAAACCTACTCCTAAATTTAATAATGCTGAAATACTCCTCACTCTCCTACAAGTCAACAAGCACAAATACATCTGTTTAGCATCCCTTTACATTCCCCAGGATAATATTTCCACACTTGAAAACATCCTCTCATGGCTCTCTAACAATATCAGCAATGAAACCATAATCTTAGGGACGTAAATATCAACTGGGCCTCCATCCAGTCTTCAAACAACCCTCTTAATATCAACCTATTTAAGTTTTCCCAACTAATCAATACTATTACACACCCATCACCAAACCCTCTTGTGGCACCATCCTTGACTGGATTCTAGTGTCACATCCCCACTATTTCTCTGACAGTGGTACTCTTCCCGACCCTCTTAGTGATCACTTGCCAATTTTCACTGCCGTCTCCCTTGCATCTCTTACCGCACCCATAATATCATCACTACCCTTAATGACAAAAATTTTAACCCATCAACCTTCATATATTCTCTAAAAGCAGTAAATTGGAACATTCTAAAGACACTACCTTTAGAAGACGAGTTGCTCACTTTAACCTTACCTTCTTAGAAATACTGATTACCAAGCCCTATAAGAACAAAAAGAATAAAAACACACTCTGCCCCATGGTTAACCAAAACCACACTATCTACCATGCACCTTAGAAACAAAGCCTGGAGACTCTATCTGAGAAATAAGACCCCTGCACAACATATTGCTTACAAAACACTTCGAAATAAAGTAAAAAAGCACATAATCTTCGACAGACAAAAATACTTCTTTACACCCCAAAACAACAATAAAACGAACCCACAAAAATTCTGGAAGGGATCTCCACCCTCCTAAACCCCAGTAAACCACACACCCCAACTCCAGACCCAAATAGCCCAGACCTAGATCTAGCTACACAGTTCAACTCATTTTTCATCGATTCTATTAGCAAACTTACATCCTCCTTCACACACCCTCCTCTTCACCTAATACACCCCTAATCTCTCCTGCAAATAACCCTCCGTCATCACCACTTCCACCACTTTCTCATCTTCTCACTGTCGATCTTCCACCTCTTCCACTACTCTAACCCCTCTTCACCCATATCTTCCTCAAGTTCTCTCTCTCCCAACGTTTCTCTATTCTCATTTAAACCTATCCCACTTCCACCATAAAGAAACTCCTTCAGAAACTAAAGCCATGCACCAACGCTCCAGACAACATTCCCTCTTATTTCCTAAGTATAGCCGGAAGCAATTGCCTATCCCATCAGCATTCTAATCAACCGCTCCATCCATGAATGTACAGTACCTCTACTATGGAAGCAAGCCTTCATCATCCCCTCCATAAAGGAGGCAACAATTGCAATATCAATAACTTCCGCCCTATTGCTATCCTCTCCCTATATCTAAAATCCTGGAAAAGTGTATCCAGCTTCAACTCCTACCACACCTCATAGATAACAACCTTTTAACCCCTACACAACACGGATTCAGGCCAAATCATAGCACCATGACAGCCCTCCTGTCCTTTCTTGAGACAGTTAATAGAGCACGACTCCGGCCACATTGTTTCCACCTTACTACTAGACCTCTCCAAGGCCTTGATACTATTTCACATAGCCTGCTCCTATCCAAACTATCAGAACTTAACCTTTCTCCCACCTCCATAAATTGGTTCTCCAGTTATTTATCAAACAGACACCAAGTAATATGGAAAAAGGCCACTTCCTCTTTCCTTACTACCCCACTGGAGTTCCGCAAGGATCTATTGTTGGGCCTACGCTCTGTAATATATTTATAAATGACCTCCACAAATGCATCCCACTTGCAAACATCATCCAATATGCAGACGATTCTACAATTATCTGCTCTGCCACCTCCCCTCTCTTCTCCAAAACTGACTCAGGAAGCTTTCTCAATTACTGAGCATTGGATGAAAATAAATCACTTGGCACTCAACACCTCCAAAACAAAACTAATGGTATTTACCCTCCAAATCTACTTCTTTTGACACAAACTCTTTCTCAATTACCAGCCAAAACAACTCACCCTTGGAACTGGTATCTGAAACCAAGCTACTAGGTGTTCTAATTGACAATCAACTTAAATTCAACTCCCATCTACAACTAAATATTAAGAAAACACATCAAAAACTAGGTATGCTCTACCGTCAAAATCAGTATCTTACTAGTTCCTCCAAATCCACTCTCGCTTCCTCCTTTCTCATTCCCTCTCTTCTCGGAGCTCCATTACTGACTAATCTTCAGTCCTCTCTAAAAGCCAGCTTTCCTCCTGTTATAACAAAATTGCCAAATTAAGCTAATAGCCATAGGTCCTCCACCCACCACTGTTCCTCTCTCCAAAAACTAAATTGGCTCGAACTACCTAATCATCTTAACTATATACAGCTGACTTTAGCCCATAAGCTTATTTTCAACCCCTCTTTGTCCCTCTCTGTCTTCTGCCTTCAAAATGCACCTTCCAAATAGAGTCTTAAGGTCCAACAATCAAAACCTACTAGAAGTCCATAAACCATCTCACCCCCCAGGTAAACACTTATTATCCTCTAACCTTTCTCGTCTCTGGAACTCTCTCCCACC
Organism: Protopterus annectens; assembly: GCF_019279795.1. NCBI lineage: Eukaryota > Metazoa > Chordata > Ceratodontiformes > Protopteridae > Protopterus > Protopterus annectens. The sequence goes on from NC_056728.1 coordinate 220,308,001, forward strand.
ATCCATCTGTACCACCTCTAATCACTACCTATTCAAAAAATCTCTTCACTCACATCTTAGGTCCCAATGGGATTGTTCTTGCTCCCACCCCTCATAAATATATGTCATCCTACCTCCTGTATGCATTCAGGCTCAACTTTACCTAACAAAGCTTGTTTCCTTCTGAATAATTTACACTGTAATGTAATGTTGTGCTCCTTCTCCAACACAACTCTGCTATGTTATCACCTTATTGTCTCAGCTCACGTACATCACATTAATATTCTTTTATTGTATTTTTGAATACTTCTTGACTTTTGAACTAAATGTTTTACCCACTACTTGTATAATTTAATAATAGTTAGCTATCTTGTGAATGTAACTCAGTTTTTATGTGCTGGAGCTTTTCTCCCCAGGACTCCATTGAAAACGGGTTCTTTTGGCCCAATGGACTATCCTGGTAAACCAACTGCAAATAAATAAATAAATAAAATAAATATGTCTAGAAAATGTTGTACTTCTGAAAGTATATATTCGTTATAGTCTTTTAGCTGAGTTAAGTATGCTGGTATCCTTTTGATCTGAACATTATGAGTATTTTTTATCATGAATTCGAAAACAATTGAGTTATGATCAGATATAGGACATGAAATGATTTTGGAATTAATTAAATCTGTTACCATCTGGTTAGAAATAAAGACCCTATCTATTTTTGAATAAGTTTTGTATCTGTTAGAAAAAAAGGTGTATGGTAATGATTTTGACTCTATCTGATTATTAATATCATTCAAATGATAAGAATTAGCAAAATCATTTAAATGTTTTGCATTAGATGTAATTCTTCTTTTCTTTATAGTGGTAGTATCACTTTCATGTAGTATACAATTAAAATCACCAGCTAAAATAATATCCCTACAGAGAATGATATGATCTTATCAATATGATGTTTCACTGTATTAATACCAATTCCAGGTATCCAATATACATTAATTAAAGTGTAAGTCTTCCCATTAATTTGTATTGTAACCATACAAAACATTCCTTTGTCATCCTGATAAGACTTAATGGTTTTAGGAATGGGCATACTTTTATTCCATAAAATAGCCACTCCTCTTTTTTCTGAGTGTGCTCTGAACTAACCAATACTGTATACTTATTAGTGGCTAGTTTATCAATATCTTTTTTCAAGAGATGGGTTTCTTGCAGGAAGACTAGATTGGCCTTGTGTAGATTAATGTATCTTATTAGGCTTGCCCTTTTACACGGATTATTCAATCCATTAATGTTTAAAGAAATTCCTTTTAAAGATGTCATTTGGCATTTTTAAAACTCAAGAATCTTATGATCGAAATAACAAATAACAAGATAAATAATGTTACATCTCCACTTTTAGGTGTACCTTTAAACATAGCTGTATTTATTAAATCTCTTATGGGATTTTGTATAGGATTCAATTTTGTTTGTAGTGACAATGAGTGTACAAAATATATTGTGGATGTCAAAACTATATACATATAACAATGAACAAGTGAAAATAATGTAAGGATTAAACCTTGCATCCCGCCTGAGTTGAAAACTCCAACTTAGAGCAGTATTTACCACTCAAGTTAACCTCTACCCTAAGCAGCAGTACCTCAGCTACCACCTTATCAATTTAATACTAGTTATATTTAACTGAGGTTAACAGTTTTCAATTCAATTATCTATCAAGACAAAACTACACATTTGGTAAAACAGCATCATATAAACTAAAATAAACTTTTTTTTTTTTTTTTAAAACTGTTCATACTATTATATAGATCTATGTAATATATAACACTTGTATTCTAATAGCATTCAAATAATCTTAATGTTAGAAATCAAGAGGAGAGAAAATTATGTTCTAACATTCATTTAAATCAAAAACTTTGGCTAATATGATTCAGACATTACATGCATTAAGATGCATCTATTTTCTGTCATGTGAATTCTATCAACAGCTTCCAAAAATCTTGAATTGTTTGTATATGAGCATTTACTTAAACTCATTATTGTCAATAGAGTAAAATATTGTATTCATAAAATTATTATAAATCATATTGCATAGTTATGCAGATTCTCAGAAACACCATGTTATTACCTAAAAAAAAAAGCCATCACACACATAAACACAGACACACACACATACATATACACACACACATATACACACACACACATACCCACACACACACACACACACACACACACACACACACACACACACACACACACACATATACACATACACATATATAAATACATACACACACACACACACACACACACACACACACACACATATATATCTGGTCTCACCGAGCCGTGCCCCTGCAGAGCACCATCCCACTTGCCGTCCCCAGAACAAATCTGTCCGCTTCACACAAAATAATGCACAGCAAACACACACTAGCAACCAGATTTTACAATCATGCTAACCTACTGCTTTAAAATATATCACATGACATTTCTTCCAGAATAGAGTTATAAGATTATTTATGCTTGTCAATCAGATGAATTAAATGAGTTATAGTAAAGTATATGTTTGGGACACAAGTTTTAACACAGATTATTATGCTACTGTTAAGTAGATTTTCAAAAACATTTAAATAAATGTTTCATTTTCTATGCCTTCTAAAATAAGATATTTACTTGCTACAAGAAACTACATCATCTAAACTCATCATAACTGACACATTTTATGAATAGAGTATTTTTCCTGAATCTGTGGTGTGTCAGTGTGATAACCTTGTCAATGTTTATACTAACTGCTTTCAGTTTCTCTGTGAAAATTCTGTGAGTGAAGCTTCTGAGGAAACTCATGGACACTGTGCATGAGACAGCCCACATCCCAGATTGTCTCCCTTAACATTTTGGCAGGAAACTTATTAAAACTTGTGGCAAACATTCATTTTGTCAATAGAGTAAAACATTGTATTCATAGAAATCATTACAAATCATATTGGATAGCCATGCAGACTCTCAGAAAAAAAGCCATCACACTCACACACACACACACACACACACACACACACACACACACACACACACACACATATATATATATATATATGATCTCACTGAGTTGTGTCCCTGCAGAGCACCATCCCACTTGCTGTCCCCAGAATAAATCTGTCTGCTTTATACAAAACAATGCACAGCAAACACATATTGGTAACCAGATTTTACAATCATGCTAACCTACTGCTTTAAAATATATCACATGACATTTCTTCCAGAATAGAGTTATAAGATTATTTATGTTTGTCAATCAGATGAATTAAATGAGTTATAGTAAAGTATATGTTTGGAACACAAATTTTTAACACAGATTATTATGCTGCTGTTAAGTAGATTTTCAAAAACATTTAAATAAATGTTTCATTTTTATGCCTTCTAAAATAAGACATTTACTTACTACAAGAAACTACATCATTTAAACTCATTATAACTGACATATTTTATGAACAGAGTATTTTTCCTGAATCTGTGGTGTGTCAGTGTGATAACCTTGTCAATGTTTATACTAACTGCTTTCAGTTTCTCTGTGAGAATTCTGTGATTTGAAGATTCTGAGGTAACTCAAGGACATTGTGCATAAGACAGCCCACATCCCAGATTGTCTCTCTTAACATTTTGGCGGAAACTTATTAAAACTAGTGACAAACATTCATTTAGCAGTGTAAATGCATCTAAACATGACAGAACCTCCACAATGTATTCCACAGATCATCACAGCCTCTATGCAAGTGAAATTAAACTCAAAATTACCAACAAGCAATAAAACTCAGCATTCTTCTCCCAACTCAATTTTCATACAAATCCTATTATTCACTGTGCCCACACAGTCAAAAGCATTTCTATATATTAATAAAGAAAAGAAAAGAGAGTAGAAAATAAAAGGGAGTGAGGCAGAAATAAAAAATGTAAGAGAAAGCTGTAAGAAGTATATACAATGGAATGTTACTTACTGTTTATATTAATAGAGTTAAAAATAAAACATATTATTTACTCTTATTTAGTTCTGATTATTATTAGTTAAAGCATGACAGATTATTTACAAACAAGCATAAGCAGTATAATCAAGAAAGTATAATTAGAAATAGCATTTGAAGAACTTATAAACTTTTACAAGAAATAAATATGTTATTATTCTATTAATGATATTTTCATTACTGTTCTCTCCTGCCCTCCCCACCCTTTACCCACTACATAATCTAAATAGAATGTCATTGTTTAAACAAAGAAAATAATAAAAGAAGAAGGAAAAAAAGATAAAGATAAAAATGTATCAAATTACTAACCTTACTTTTTCAGAAAGAAAAACAAATCGAGTCACAGCCTGCCATTAAATCCTCAGGCATTTTGACTGGTTATGAAACAAAACATTTCTTTGCACATAGAGAATAACTTTGATTAAATCTTTTCCAAAATATTTGTGGCTTTCTGGAAATGCAGGAACTATATTCAAAAGATTAATAATGAACTAAAATGATGAGAGAGAAAAAACATATAACAAATCATTTGTTTTTAGTCTCTTCTTCTTCTCTGAAGTCTTCCAGGAAGCTTCAGTTGCCAATCTCTTTAATGAAGAACTAGCCCATTCCATTTCTTCTATTTTATCCAAAATCCTTTTTCTTTGACAAACAGTAAAGCAGAGTCTAAATCATCGAAGACCTTAGGACCATCAGGAAGGAAGATTTTAAGCTTGGCAGGAAACAGAAGGTATGTTTTAAACTGTGCTTTAAGCTCCCTTATTAGTGGCAGAAAACTTTTCTTTTAGCAATTACCATGGAAGAATAGTCATTGTCAAAACGCACAGTTGTCTCATTAAACTTAACAGGAGCTTTAGCCCAAGCAGATTTAAGAACCATCTCTTTATCAAAAGATGATAGAAATCTAACTATAACTGATCTAGGATAGTTTTTGTTAGAGTTAGTATTAGCTATAGATCTATGTGCTCTTCGATACCAAAAGAGAATGCTTCTGGTAAATCTAAAGTTTTAGGGAGCCATGTTGTTAAAAAGAAGTAATACTGTTACCTTCAATATTTTCTGGCAGTCCAAAAATCCTAATGTTATTGCGCCTAGATCTATTTTCCAGGTCATCCAGCTTTGTCTGTAAATGTGTATTTTGTTTCAGCAGAAACTCAATGTTGATTTCCTGTTCTTGTATTTTATTTTCCATGTCATTCACAGCTTCTTCTATGCCTGTCATCTGGATCTTCTGTTGTTGCAGGTCCATATGTAACAAGTCTATTTGTTTTGTAGTTTTTTCTATGAAAGTGTCTATTTTAGTATCCATTTTATCCATCTTAGCAGTAAGTTGCTGGACTATAATTATCAGAGACTGAAGTTCTTTCTTGATGCTGGAGTCTTGAGAATTTGTCTTACTGGAACTCATTTCAGACTGATAAACTGACAGGAAAATTTCCAAAGTAATTTCTGACAGGAATATTATTAAGATTTCCTTTCTTTTTTAGATATAGTTCAAGAACTATATAAAACAAACATATTTAGAAAGAAAATTACTTCAAGAATTAATTTTTTAAGTAATTAATTCCTGTCAATGTAATGAAATTGGTGGAGCTGAAGAAATCTGCTGCTATCCTGTGTTCATCCTTGGCCACGCCCCATCAAACATTTATTCTTGATAGAAACATCGTTCATTAGATAAAAAAGATTCAACTTCCTAGTATACTTCTTGATGTCAACAACAGTTTTACTGAAGTTGGCTATGGAACTAGGAACAAAATTTAACCCATATCCAAGAATTTTTAACTCAATCTCAGAAAAACGATGGTTACTTAAGTTTATTACACTGAAATTGTCCATAGTATAATCTATGTCTCGTCCCCCGAGGAATTGGAAGCCAGAAAAGTCCAGCTTCTCGTAAGGACAGTTTTCTTGTTGCAATGATTCTTTTTGTCGAAAAAAGAAGAAGAACCGTTGGAAGAAATTATAGGAATAGTCCCAACTTTAATCTTACTGTTGACAGAATTGTCATTATTAGAGTTACTGGAAGAGTTACATTCATTTACTTCCAAATGTTCAACATTAGCTTCAACATCAGTATTATGATTAACTATTAAGCAGTCACCATGGTCAGTAATGGCAGCAGGAAAAGAAGAGGTGTCCTGATTAATAACACTCCTGCTGGGATCACATTGGTCAGCAGAGCGGGACCTAGAAGCAACTGAACTATAAGTCCGTTTACCAATGTTATTTAAATTCAGTCCTTTATCATTGTTACCTTTATAATGGTTAACATTGTAACCCTTGTTGACAAAATTGTCATAAGCCGTCTTACTTTGGTATGAAGTAATGTCCCGCGCTAACTTTGACTGCTTCCGCCCAATTGTTTCAATAGAATGCTGTTCAACTTCATCCAATAAACAGTCAAAAAACTCAATAAATGCGTCGTCGGAAAACATAGCCTTCAGACCAGATTCAGTACTGACAATCTCATCTTTTAATAAACTCATTTTTGCATGGTTATTGTCAATAAGCAATTTTAAAAGACGCAAACCAGCGTCATTAAAGAAAGCAACCAAAGTATCAAATAACGGATGCTCTGCATAAACACAGTTGGGACATTTAAAAAATCTAAGTCCCTTGGGGACAATATTAAGCTCTATACAGCGTAAGAAATAACTGTTCTCCAAATCCAGAGAACAATATCTTTTTAACAATCTCACCAGTTGTTCACGTTTCTTACTCACTTCAATGGTATTTAGGTTTTTACGATAGCTTCCCAAGTTGCTGAAAGGGTTGTCGGAACACTCGAAAAAATGTTCAACAGTCTTGTGGCAAGCAACCTTACCAGTATTGTTACAACGACTAGAGCGTAATTTAGCTGAACCCTGTTCATTGCCCAAACCGGCTGTATTTTCCAAATCAATGACGGTGTCCATCTCCTCGTACAATTCAACAGGACTGGAGGCATTCGCCACAACTCTTCCGTCACGTCGGCGCTCACAATCACGCTCACCGGCTTTGGATACCAAAAATTTCAAAGAGTTTTGTATGTCGAACAATGTAGCAACCAATAAATTGTTCCCATTAACAGCATCCTATGTCGGTGTAGGATGAATGGATAAACCAAGTAGAGGATCCTCACCTGCCTCGGCCATGGCACAGCAATGCAAACAAAACACAAATAAAAAAGGAACTGAACTAAAACAGAATAATATACCACGGTCAAAGAGGCAGTAGGAAAAATCCAAAGGCAATAGCGTACACCAGTTTATTGTCCGCTTTCGTCGAAAGACTTAGAATAAAAAATACTTCACAAAACAACATATAAATAGCATATCCAATCAATAATTAATTAAACAATCAGCAAAACTAATTGAAAAGCCTAAAAGGCATAGCATCAAATAAAAAAAGAACTGATGTCAAAATCTTTGTTAATGAACAACTTTCTATACTTTAAAAAGCATTTAACATTAATAGCATCGTTTAAACCTGGGTAAACATCAGATTTTAACCTAATTTGCCAGAGGGTCTCTCGTTGTTCCAAGTAATTTTTAAAATCTCCCCCTCTCAGATCAAAATGAGCAACTTCCAAAATAGAAAACAAAAATTTTTTAAAAACAGAACAACTAACTGAGTGTTTATATAATGCATTGTTTTCGTCTCTATGACGAATGTTGTAAAGGTGCTCCCTAATACGAGTTTTTAAACATCTGGTAGTCATGCCGATGTAAAAGGCAGGACAAACGGAGCACATACTAATGTATACAACACCTTTGGTGTTACAATGGACAACAAAGATTTTGACATCAGTTCTTTTTTTATTTGATGCTATGCCTTTTAGGCTTTTCAATTAGTTTTGCTGATTGTTTAATTAATTATTGATTGGATATGCTATTTATATGTTGTTTTGTGAAGTATTTTTTATTCTGATGAAGTCTTTCGACGAAAGCGGACAATAAACTGGTGTACGCTATTGCCTTTGGATTTTTCCTACTGCCTCTTTGACCGTGGTATATTATCCAATATAGGCAGTATCACATTAGCTACTGTGCATATTGATATACGTGCATATTACCCTGTAAAAATGCCACGTGTAATTACTGAAAATACCTCTCCCTCACATTTCCATAGGTCCGTCAGTTGTGGCCGGAGTGCAAGGTCTTGTACCTGGTAAGTGTGAAATAAGAAGTTATGTACCTACCATAACGTTCCATGTTAGTTGTCTTCTCTCGCCTTCTTTCTTGCTTGATGGGTTCGGAGCCGATCCTCGGCTCCGACTCGGCACTTGCTTTAGCTCGAGAACTCCTTTTACCAGCTCGAGGCAGCCCCATATCCCATGATGCAAGGCAGTAAGTACCCAGATCTCGTTTGTTGACAAAGGGCAATAACACCAAGCATAAAATACTTCCCAAAGGAAGAAGAAACTTACAGATGGAAAAAAGGACCAGGTTTGAATGGTCTTTAGCATAATAGTTACTTATACAAGGTCTGTCCAGGCCAGGGGAAGAGGAGGGTCAAGAAAGAAGAGAGAAGACAACTAACATGGAACGTTATGGTAGGTACATAACTTCTTAATGTTAAGTTGTCAATCTCGCCTTCATTCTTGCTTGATGGGACCGCGTCCCTAGCACCTCTATCCTGGGTGGCTCAATGTTACAAACTCTTGAGGACTGTAGAGCCAAAACTGGCTCTGTCCCTGGAGGCCAAGTCTAATTTGTAATGGGAAACAAAAGTGTGAGGAGTGGCCCAAGTGGCCGCTGCACAAATAGTGTCCAAAGGCAGTCTAGCTTGAAAAGCTGTAGAAGTAGCTAAACTCCTAGTTGAATGTGCTTTAGGTTTTGAGCACAGCTGTTTTCCCCTGATCGTATAAATTTCAGTGATGACCGAAGAAAGCCATCTGGACAAAGTCACTTTAGAAACAGGAAGGCCTTTTTTATTATCCGCATAGGAAACAAAAAGTTGATCAGATTTTCTAAATTTTTTGTTCTGTCCAAATAATATCTAAGCTAACGGTGGACGCCAAGATAATGTAGCTTTTGTTCAGCTCTATCTGAATAGTTAGGAAAAATACAGGAGATCAATGGATTGATTCAGATTGTTTTTGAAGCGACCTTAGGTAAAAAGCATGGATTTGTTCTCAAAGATACTCTGTCTTTGTGAAAAACCAAAAAGGGGGTCGAACCGAAAGAGCATGAAGTTCAGACACCCTCCTGGCAGATGTAATAGCCACTAGGAATAAAGTTTTCCAAGAAAGATATTTCAGGGAACAAGAAACAGCTGGCTCGAAGGGGGGAAGAATCAAGGATGTCAGCACTAAATTTAGATCCCACTGAGGAGGAGGATTCCTGATTGGAGGCTTTAGTAGGAAAATTCCTTTCAAGAAGGCCCTGCAGAGCCTATGGGACATAATATTATGATCTGCTATCCCAACATGAAAATTAGAAATAGCAGCCAACTGAACTCTGACTGTGGAAGAAGAGGAGCCTGCATGAAAAATCTCTGCTAAGAAGTCCAGAACTGCCTGAACAGGGCAGTAAAAGGATCAATATTTTGGGCCTTAGCCCAATAAGAGAAACGCTTCCATTTGCTTGTGTAAATCCTCCTGGTAGAGGATTTTAGTGAAGTTACTATGATATCTCTAACTGGGTTAGAGATCAAAGGAAGCCTGGCTAAGGAAGGAAGTGGAGCAACCATGCTGTGAGGTTGAGAGAAGGGATTGACCGGTGCAGCTGACCGGATTGGTGAATCAGTAGATCTGGCACTGGGTCCAGATGCCACGGCTGCACCAAAAGGTGATGATGGAGGAACGGAACCAAACTTGTCGAGGCCAGTAAGGGCAATGAGAATCAATTTGGCTCTCAAACGGTAGCTTTCTGGATCACCTGAGGGATCAGAGGAAATGGGGAAGGCATAAAGAAGTCCCTGGGGCCAATCCTGGGTCAGAGCGCCTCTGGGGATGGCCTGATAGAGGGAAGAGGCTGAAGAAGTCTGGACATTTGCTGTTTTGGGGAGTAGCAAAAGATCGCAACATGGACGACCCCATTCCAGAAAAATCTCTTCCGCTATGGATTGCTTGAGAGACCACTCGTGAGGCATGAGAATAGCTCTGCTCAATCTGTCCGCTATAATGTTGGTTTTCCCAGGGATATGCGTTGCTACCAGAAACCGATGAGAGGAGATCGCCCATTGCCATAGTCTGAGCGCTTCTCGACACAAGGGGTAGGACTTGGTTCCGCCCTGTTTGTTGATATACCAAACTACAGACATGTTGTCTGTGTGGACTGCAATTGTCCCTACGGGAAGAAAGTCGGTGAGGCCTTGCAACGCTAAAAGCACTGCTCTCATCTCCAGGACATTTATGTGCAGATGGTACTCGAACGGTTGCCACGTCCCATGAACCATCCTGCCCTGATAATGACCCCCCGACCCGATCAGGGAGGCATCCGTGGTGACAGTGGCTATCGGGGACAGAGGTACAAAGCATCTGCCTTGGTGAACCTGAGACGATGTGATCCACCAAGCAAGATGTTCTTTGCATGTTTGTGTCACCAGAATCTGGTGACGCATTGGGAGTTGCTGGTATGACCACTGTGTGAACAGCATCCACTGAAGGAGGCGCATGTAGAATCGAGCCAGGGGAAGAAGAGTAATGGCCGCAGCCATGAGACCTAATACCTTTAGAACCATTCTGGCCTGTACTTTCTTGCTGGCCAGAATGATCCTGACATGAGTCTGAATGTCTGAAACTCTTTGTTCTGTAAGGGTAGCTGACATCCGAACAGTGTTTAAGTTTGCGCCTATGAAGGTAATAGACTGGCAGGGCGATAAGGATGACTTTTCGAAGTTGACTGAGATGCCCAAATGAGAACAAAGGTCTATTGTGTAATCCCTGGCTTGTATAAGCTGATGCCTGGTGGTGGCTGACAGGAGCCAGTTGTCGAGATACGGAAACACCTGGAATCCTTGACTTCTCAGGTGAGCCGTGACCACTGCCATGCATTTGGTGAACACTCTGGGGGCTGTAGTGAGACCAAAGGGCAGGGCTCTGAACTGGAACTGACTGGACCCCAACCGAAAGCAGAGAAATCTCCTGGAGCGACTGTGAATTTTGAAGTGATAGCACGCATCCTGAAGATCTATTGAGCACATCCAGTTGTCCTTCTGTAAGAAGGGCAGAATTGACTGAAGAGTGACCATTTGGAATCTTGTCTTCCTGACAGACTTGTTGAGTCTGCTGAGATCCAATATCGGTCTCCAGTCTCCCGTCTTTTTGGGGACCAAAAGAACCTTGAGTAGATTCCGGCTCTGAATGGTCTATTGTAACTGGCTGAATGGCTCTTTTTGCAGTAGTTTTGATTTCTAACTCTGCAATGTCCCTTAGACCGGTGGTACGCCTGGAAGGGAACTTGAGGGAAGGGACTTTCCACGAAAGGAATAATGTAACCCTTGGATATGATCGACTGTACCCATCTGTCTTGAGTGAGGGAATGCCAGGCTTCTGGGTACAGTGATAATCTTCCCCGACTGCCTCCAAGGAGGGACAGCCGGGCAACACCTCAGGGATGCTGAAAGGGCTTATCAGAGAGAGGCTCCTGTTTCCCTGGTTTTCGGACCCCTCTGCCTCTAGAGCGCCTGTTGTTGTTACCCCTCTGCCTCTAGGGGTAAACTGACCACGTGAATCCGCGTGACTCCTTGGGATTTACGGAACCACATCTTACCACCCTTCTGTCCTTTGGGATAAGGCCTAGAAGGGGTGGAAAACGGACTCCAACAGCAGAAAGAGTCTTGCCGCCCTGCTCACACCTGGTCAAGGTCTCCTTCACCTGAGGGCCAAACAAAGCTGACCCATCAAAGGGAGAATTTGTGAAGGACGCCTTAAAGGGATCCAGAAAATCACATAGCCGCATCCAGGCTTGGCGCCTAAGAGCCACACCTGTGCCTGCGGCTCTACTCGCCCATCCGCAGCATAAGATATTAGCCGCATGGAGGAGTTAGCAATGGAATTGAGGGTTCCTAGCTGCAAAGCAATCTTTCTTGAGCCCCTGCAGCTGTAGGATCCTGAACTACTTCTCCCAGCTCCTTCAGGATATCTCTGGAGTCTGGTGAAGTGACAAAGATAATTCAGCGAACGCATAGCAAAGGTCGCTGAGGAAAACATCCGCTTGCATACCTATCCATGGTCCTAGAGTCCTTATTAGGAGGATGGACGGGCACGGAAGGATCTGCAAGTTCCTTTTGGTGGCAGCCACCACCATGGCATCAGCGGGACACCCTTGGTAAGGAATTGTTTGTCACTAGGGGCAGTGATAAATTTAGAAGGCCTCCTAGGGACTGGCTCTACAGAGTCAGGAGCTGTCCATGCCTTCGTGCAATAACCTGCATAAGGGGGTCGAAGGCGGAGACACCCAGGAGGTGGAGGGCCGAGATCCAAACGCCTCTAGGTATACTGACTCATCCTCAGAGGGATTGTTGGTGGGCCAGTTTCCCTCTGTTTCAGAAGTTCTAGGATGTCTGAAAAGGAGACATCCTCAGAGGGGATCTAGGCGATCCTCTGACTCATCAAAGTCAGTATCCGACGTGACAGACTCGGGGAGTCTACATGCTTCCTCTTACAAGTCCTCTTCCTAGGAGGATCTCCAAACATCAGGAGAATCCTCGGAAGAGGGGAAATTCCCAGTGGGGAAACCTGAGGCGGAGGATCTCTGGGTCCTGTAGCAAGAGAAGTGGCAGAGATGTCAACAGGTACAATAGAGGGAGGAGCTACGGAAGAGACTGCTGACTGATACCAGTGGCCAGTACACTCTTCATCACCTCGAATGCTCCCTCCCAGGCAGGTCCGAGAGAACCCGCTCAAGAGCTAGGAACCCAGGGACCACCGAAGGGAAGCCTCCGAGGCAGATGTCGGAGCCGAGCTCACCAAGGCCGAGGCTCCAAGGGGAAGAGCGGGTTCGGACAAGGGTCCGATGCCACTCACGCCCTCGGAGGAGACCATGGAAGCCCGACCACCGAATCCCTCTAAGGAAGAGGAGATAAGAGTAGAGGCTGAAGGAAGAGAAGGGGTATCCGCCTCCAGCCGTAGCAGTAACTATGCCGAAGACTCCAACTCCAAGCTCTGGGGTAGAGTTGAAGGAGGAACTGTAACGGGTGTGGACCAACAGTCGCCTGCTGAGACGGACTGTGAAGCATTTGGGCCAGTACCTGTGACTTGAGCAATCTGCTGACCACTCTCTAGGTCATGGTCAGACAACCTGGATGACCTTGAAGATCGGCTCCGATGGCTCCGTTCCGACAGAAGAGGTGAAGCCGGAGCCGAAAGTATCGGCTCCAAGGAAGGAGACCTCGACCTCTTCCTGGAATGAGCCATCGGAGCCGACACTACGGATCCTGTCGGAGCCGATTTCGGAGCCGACAGAACGCCGATGTACCGGCTCCAGCCGGAGCCGATACAGCCACCAAAGTAACGGTGGCGGAGCCGATCGGAGCCGACACCGATGCCTGTGCCACATGGGTGTCGGAGCCGATCGGAGCCGACATCGGCGGACAATACAGTTTCGGCACCGATGGCCATCGGTGCCGAAGGCTTAGTCAAGCCAGAATCGGCTCCAGCCGAGCCGATCTCGACTCTGCACGAGTCGGAGCCGAGGCCGCAGGCTTAGAAACAGAAGCCTGGGCCTTGGAAACTCTTGCTGGTTTCGTGGAGCGACTTAGCCGGAGAGCCCTCCGGCTTAAGAAGGCCCCTAAGAACCAGTTTGTTATGTCTCTCCTGCAGGACTCTCTGGCTGAAGGAGTGACAAATAGCACAGGAGTCCTGCAGGTGAAGAGGGCCCAGACAATACAGTAAGAAGTGTGACCGCCTGTCAGAGACATTTTCTGACAGCACGAGTCACACTTCTTAAAACCTGAAACCCTCTCCTTTGACATGGTGCCGACACACAAAACACACACACACCAGTCAAAATAAAATTAAATTACACAAAATACCAAAAGGTATTCTATAAAAACACCAACACACACACCCTAACAGGTGGGATAGGATAACTAAGAACAAATTCAAAAGACAGGGAATTTCTGTCAGGAAGGGATAGAAATTAAATTTAATCTATAAAAAAATTAGTTTTTGACTAAAAAGGGGCTTGAAAATCACAAAGTGAAACAACTTACCAGGAGCTGGTAAAAAGAAGACCTCCCAAGCGAAGCGGCAAACGAGATCTGGGTACTTACTGCCTTGCATCATGGGATATGGGGCTGCCTCGAGCTGGTAAAAGGAGTTCTCGAGCTAAAGCAGTTAGTCGGAGCCGAGGATCGGCTCCGAACCCATCAAGCAAGAATGAAGGCGAGATTGACAACTTAACATCTGTTGTTTTACAGGTCATATATATACCCTAAGAATGTTAAGGGCTGACATTTGTCCTAGGCACAACTGTTATATTTAGCCAGAGTACAATAGTTGCATGTTCAATTTTGGAGGGGTTAACTGAAGTGCATTAAATGGGTAATCACAGTTGTGTACTTGCAGGAGCAGTAACACATTGGCACTTATTTTTGAGAAGGACTATGCAACCTGCTATACAGGAGGCAATCACTCACAGATGCCTGTTCACACACAATATGAAGATGGTACATACCTAAGGCAGTGAGACTATAACTGGCATAGTATGCTCAAGAAGGGTGCACTGTGTTTTAGGTGTAGGGCTATCAGATACAATGATGTATTGCATATCACACAGGTGTATAGTACTGGCAACATTAACCAGACATAGCTGCAGTGCATGTTATAAAGGGCTTGTGTTGTCTATGCATGTTGTAGTCTTATTTGTGTGTTGTGCGTGGGATCAGAAATAAAATGTGTAATGTGTAATGCAGTTGTGGCTCCTCACTTGTATCTGTGTGTGTGGATCACCATACATACTAGTGCACGTAGTAATTTCCATATTTTGTCTTCCTCCTTAGAGGTGAACATGGGGGTTGCAGTGTGTTCCTCTCACAACCTGACATCAGTGTCTCATTAGACTGATGATGATGGTGGCCATAGCGAGGCACAGGTGGGGTTTTGGGACTGAAACTGTCCCATGGGTTGACATCCCACTTCCTTCCCCATTGTTTCTGCACACAGATAGCATGCCCACACATATCCAGTCCCCTCAGGCCACAGATATTGGACAGAGTGTGGCGACATTGAACAGGACAGCATGGCTACTATGGCATCAGTGAGTGTAGACACTGGCCATAGCCAGAGAGCTGGTGAGGTTTCACACAGGCAGAATGACAGAGGTACACGAAGGAGGACTGCTGCCCATCCACCACCTGTCACAGGTGTCACATCATGGGTCACTCAACGCATGTTTTGGTCCATCATGGAGGCGCAGGTCAGTTCCGAATGCAATACCAGATGGATGATCAGGATTACGGATGCAGCACAGTCTGACATCTGTAACTGCCTCCACCACATTGGTGACACCATGGATAGTTTCACTGATGTAGTGGACAGACGGTGGGCTAAGACATTTTCAGTCTCTGCACGTTGTCTGTGCTGGAACATCTGGTTGGAGTAGGGCACCGGACATGTGATGTAGGTCAGCAACACCATCTGCTGAGACTCCACATGGCTGTGCACACTCATGGTACCATAGTGGCAGTACATCCAGCACTACAGAAGGCAGTGTGCTGTCCACACCACAATGTGGCAGGCCATGGGCACATGGCCCTGGGTGGTTCTATGGGGGACAGGGGCCAGCAGACATCAGTCACCGTCAGCTACTAGCAACACATCTGACACTGGGCATGCTGGTGCCAGTGCCACTCCTGGCAGAACCAGTTCCCGTGTTCATGGCTAGAGATAGTGAACTGTCCACTCTGCCATGTATGGTCCACAGCTATCCAACATACAAACATGTAGGGCCAGCACTGGGCTTGACTGCATACATGCACACCCTCAAACATCACTGTCACATGCAGGTCACCAACAGACACACACAGCACCTCGCCATGGCCCAGATAACCAGCGCCCCTTCCTGACTCATACACATGCTGTCAACATTTTGGCACAGTCTAGGCCTCCGGCACCCCACACCATACCCTGTGGATGTGATGATACCTGTGCCACTTCCCTGCCATCCACGCCATTGATGCAGGGACATGCAAATATGTGTCTGATGCACAGGGTGACTATATAATTGTACTTGTAGCTTGTAGTGTGGTAGCATTATGCCATGCCAGGTGTTGTGGGCCATGACAGGTGCTGTATGCTGTATGTGACATGAGTACACATCAAAGTTTGTGTACTTTTGTTGCATGATGTTAGACTGGCAGTAGTGTTGCAGAATGAGAATTGTCTCACAGAACTGTGTATGTTTCTGTTCCAGGGGTCTGAGTGACTAAGCTATGGAGACTTGGCAGCAATACAGCAGCATGGGATGGCATGGCAGCACAGCAGAAATATGGCATCAGCAAGGTAAGGCTTTATATGTGCGTGGTTACCTATGTGCATATGTGTAGAACAGTGTGTCAGGGACAATGGGGGCAGTCAGCATAATCATGCATGAATACCCTGTGAGAAGGCCTGCTACCCTTGATACATGTCACTTGGGTGTTCCATACATACAAATATAGGTGGTAGCAGATGGCATTTATGCCTAGGTAGATGTGGGCTAGTTAGGGCCAGCAGATAGTTACTGGACAATAAAATGCATGATAATTGCACACCCGTTTGTATACTTACACACATACAGAGTTGCCTTTATTGAGATAAGAACCCATCCCTATTAGTGTATATTACAGCACTAAATAGATATCGCATGTGCCGAAGAGCTTATCTGGCATGATACTGTTAGCCACTGCTGTTACGGTGGATAACATCAGCAGGCCTTGTAAAGAAGGGCAATGGGGAGGCTGGCAGGTAGTTACAGGGCCTTAAAACCTCTACCTATCTATTAGTATACTCTATAGCACTACGTACTTATCGCATGCACCACTGAGCTTATTTGGTTTGAGATTGTCAGCCAGTGCTGTTAAGGTGGATGAGATCAGCAGGTCTTGTAAAGGAGGCCAATAGGGAGGCTGCCAGGTAGTCACAGGGCCTTAAAATGTATAACCATAGCACGGAGATAAGAGATACAAGCATGTGTACACTGCTGTAAGAGGACATATTTACACACACACACACACACACACACACACACACACACACACACACACACACACACACACACACACACACACACACACACACACACACGCACATACAGTTGTCTTTATTGAGATTAGAACCCCCTACCTATCTATTAGTATACACTAAAGGACTACATACATATCACATGTGCCACTGAACTTATCTGGTTTGAGGATGTCAGCCAGAGCTGTTAAAGTGGATGACATCAGCAGGAGCTGACAGGGAGACCAATGTTGAGGAAGACGTTAGTCACAGGGCCATAGAATGATTAACAATTGCAGAAGCATAGATCAGATGGGCATGTCTGTATTGCTTTAAGGGAAATATCTATACACACACACACAAACACACACACCCACACACAATGTGGCTGCTGTGAGATTAGACCCCTACCTACCTACGGATACACACTAGAGCTCGCAGTACTTATTGCACACAACGCTGGTTACATCTGTTGTACATGTTGCTGCAGCCACAGTACTTGCGGACTATGCAAAGTGGCCTTGTATTACACAGCATGTGTGGCCTGCAGAGTGACCCTGCTTTATGCTGTTATTGTATCTCTTGTACTAGCAGTGGGGTACCTATTAATACCTCTGCTATGTGTGTACAGTTACCAGTATTGCTATGTGTGGCCAGTTGCAGTTTGCTAAATGGACAATTGGCCAGTGACAATATGGCCTGTCAAGTCCTGCTTTGCAGCCATTGCACATTACAGCACTGGCTCACCGTTGTCTGTCTACAGGGTGACATTCCACAGGCACAGAGTTCTGTGGTTGGGAGGATTATGTCGTTATGGGGCCTTGGTCTGTTATCATCAGATAACTCTTGTGTGAATAGGTGCAGATAACCTCAATATTCCGGGTGTAAGTGTGGACATCCGTACATCCCCACACACATATACACATGTGTGTGTGTGTGTGTGTG